>NW_020524954.1:0-61960 GCF_003368295.1 Carassius auratus | reverse complement strand
GGGGTTAAAGCTATAAAAGAGGCCCCAAAACCAGTAACAAAGAAACAAATGCTTAATTTTTGGGGATGTGTTCCTAATGAAGAACATCTATTCCAAATTATAACATTTTTGAGCTGCCCCTGAGAACCCTGAGAGGGAAGGGGTTGAATTTATGTGACAGGATTGAGTGGACAGAGAAAGTGGAAGAGGCATTTCTGAACATGAAAGTTCAGCTGTCTGTTGCGCCAACTCTGGGCTTGCAGGCCCCAAATAAACCCTTTGTTCAGATGGTTGATGAGAAAAATTTATTTATGACTTTCTGTATTGTTGCAGCATCATGGAGACAGATTGAGACCCGTGGCATATTTTTCCAGCAAACTGGACCCAGTTGCAGCCGGTCTGCCACACTGTCTGAGGGCCGTGGCAGCTGCTGAGATGGCCGTGATGGCTTCTAGAGAATTCGTAGGTTACTCTGATTTGAAATTGATGGTGTCTCACACAGTGTCCATGATTTTGCAGGAATAGAAAACATCACACTATCAACAGCTCGATGGTTAAGATATCATACTATTCTGCTTGATATGACTAACATCACTGTTAAGCGATGCACACCCTTGAATGCTGCTACTCTCCTTCCAACAGAGGAGGATGGGGAGGAGCATCATTGTTGTTTAACAGCAATCGAACAAGTGTGTACACCACGTCCAGACCTGTCTGACGTGCCACTCGAAAATTGTGAAAATGTCCTCTTTGTGGATGGCTCAGCTTTTAAAGATCCACAAACAGGCCTGAATAAGGTTGGTTATGCAATAACAACTGAATTTGACATTGTGGCCTCTGGCTCATTGCCATCAAATTATTCAGCACAAGCAGCTAAGCTTTTGGCATTAACAGAAATATGCAAACTAATGACAGACAAATGCGTAACGATTTACACAGATTCACGATATGCATTCGGAGGATTACTCACCATTGATTTAGGGAGCGCTGTGGAAACGAAGAAAGTTTTCAAGTCAGAATGGGCGAACCAATTATTAAAATGCACCCCTTGTGGCAGATTTGTTAGTCACTATTTTGCTGCCAGAAAAGATAGCGATTTGGTAAATGCGCAAAATCATCAGAGTGTAACTTTGTTATCTGAAAATAACCCTGACATTTCTTCATCTTTACAGGGCATGCAGACATTTGCGACAGGGCAGGAGAGAGAGAAATGGAAACAGTGTGGCTGTGAAGTGGTGAATGGAGTATGGATGAGCAGATATGGCAAGCCTTGTTTACCTAAAACACTTCTTTCCTCACTATGCTAAGTCGATGCATGGGAAAGACCACGCATCGAAAGGGGGAATGATTATGCAAATTAAAGAATTGTGGTTTACAAAAGGGTCCAAAATTTATGCAGAAAATTTTTGAAAAAGATGTGTCATTTGTAATACACATAATGTGGCAAGAGGCATAAAAATGTCTCACGTATTCCAGCAAGCCCTTTGAATATTTACAGATGGATTTCATTGAACTGTTCCCATGTGAAGGGAAGGGAAAATGGTTTGGTATTTGTGGACATGTGGTCCAAATGGGTAGTGGTCTGCCCAATGTCCAAACAGGATGCAGCAGCAGTAGTAAGGGCTCTCCTGACTGAAATAGCCCCGAGATGGGGAAATTCCACGAAAAAGCAGTTCAGACAATGAAACACATTTTGTGTAGGGGCAATAAAAATCTAATTGGCTAAGTGTTGTGAGAAAACTGGACTCACATGGGTTAAGGTGCTCCCAATCGTTCTCATGTACATGAGAATGAGAAATCGATCCAGAGTAAACCTGAGCCCTTTTGAAATTCTCTTTGGCAACCCACCATTTGTGAGTATTGAAAGTGGGTAAACAAAAGCTACCATCTACAGGTGTGTGAGCATGACATGTTGAGTTATTGCAAGGAAATGTCTTCTCTGTTGTCTAATGTCTGTGTTCAGGTGAAAGTTGCTCAGGAGAAGGTTGCTGAAACACCATTGCACAACCTGAAACCAGGGGATTTCGTGGTGGTACGAGATCTGAGGAGAAAGTGGCTGGGACCGTTCCAGGTGCTTCTGACCACTCACACGGCTGTGAAGGGAGCAGAGAGAGCAACGTGGATCCAGGCTAGCCACTGCAGAAAGGTCCCACCTGCATCCGAGGAAAAGGAGCTGAGAGAGTAAGGATCTGGAGACACACACGTCAACAAGACCGGAATCCAGCCTAAACATCAAGAGTCCTTATCAGCGGGAAGAGCAAGGTTAAGACTGAAAAACAGCATCGAAGAAGTCTGTGCGCAAGTGAAAAGATAACTATGAGCATCATAGTTGGGTACATCATGTTGTTTTCATATTCCAGACTACAGTGACAATGTTATCAATATCATCACACACATGAGAATGGCCGTAAAAGAGCCTGAACGTACACATAATGCTGCTAAATGATTTTTGCTGCTATTATGTCTACTATGTATTTTTTAGTTGATATCCAGCTCAGTACAGAGACTGAAGTTTAACATTTAACATCAAATGGTTCAAATGATGCGTACAATGAAGACATTATGATGGATTTGAACAGGGAGAAAGCAATTGATGAAGGGACAAACAGTAGTGGAAGCTACAGTGAAATGTGTTAAATGTATGAGATTTATGAGATTATTTTCTTTGAAGTAAGTAATGTTCAGGCCTATCTGAATCTATACTGTTTGCTTGCTTGAAATAGGGTCTGTCCCCATATAAAAAGCCTTAGCATATTTTCTAACTTCTTTTACAAACTTAAGAGGGTGATCATTTATGAGAAAACGAGGGATGAAGAGGATAAATGTGATGAAATGCCTTAAGTTTGCTTTATTTTGAATCATGATTGTATTTCTGAGTGTGAATTTTTTGATTTTGGATTGTGTTTGTATCTGCGACGTGACTGGGGGTCTGACTAAATGTCAGGAATGCAGTAGCAGTGACTTACTCGTTTAGCCCGGCGCCCAGAGCAAACATAATGTTAAGTGTGTAGTGAAAATATAACCAGTAGAAATGAATTTTTATGTTTTATTGATCAATGAATGATTAAAAAGGGGAAATTGTGGTGGAAAAATTCATGTAACATTGCTTCTGTATACCTATATAAGCATGTGGTTTCTTTGAATTGCTGTGTGGGTTCAGAGGGATAACACCTGGGGGAAAACAGATGTCTGAGTATGACCTGAGAGGGTCATTGGGCCATATAGTGGGGGGACAATGCCTGAGGATGACCCGAGGGGGTCACCTAAGTCCTAAATGTGTGAGAAACAGCCCATAGAGAGTGTTCCTTGTTATGTGTGGAAATTTACAGCTGTTCAGACTCTGTAACCTTGAAGCAGCAGAGGTATATAAGGTGCACTCTTCCTGGGTCGGTTTCACTCTGCAGGAACTCAGTGTTGCTGTATGACTGTATGACTGTCTGACCTTCTTTGCAAAGAATAAAAGCTTTCTTTTTAATTATACCTGAATTTGAGTCTGTCTCTTATGCTGACGAGAGTTGATTTAAATTTTGCCACGACACATCTCACTGAGTCAGGCTGTTGTTCCCACATGCTTTAAAACTACCACCATCATCCCAGTCCCGAAGAAGCCATCTCCATCCTGCTTCAATGACTACCGTCCTGTTGCACTTACCCCCATCCTCATGAAGTGCTTCGAACGGCTAGTCATGCACCACATCAAGTCTGCCCAGCACGTACCTCTGACCATCAACGGTGCGACTTTGGAGAGAGTGAGCAGCACCAAGTTCCTGTGTGTGCACATCACAGAGGACCTCTCCTGGACTGAAAACACACCAGCACTGGCCAAGAAATCACAACAGCGTCTCTACTTCCTCCGCAAACTGAGGAGAGCCAGAGCCCCACCCCCCATCATGTACACCTTCTACAGAGGCACCATCGAGAGCATTCTGTCGAGCTGCATCACTGTGTGGTATCGCGCCTGCAACGTGTCCTGCCGAAAGACTTTGCAACGCATAGTGAGAGCAGCTGAGAAGATCCAGGACATTTATGGAACACGTCTCACCCGCAAAGCCCTCTGCATCACAGGTGATCCCACCCACCCATCACACAGCTTCTTCAGCCTGCTACCATCAGGGAGGAGACTGCGGAGTCTCCAGGCCAGAACCAGCAGACTGAAGGACAGCTTCATCCACCAGGCTGTCAGGAAGCTGAACTCCCTCCCAAACCTGCCCCCCCCTCCCCTCTTCTTCCCCAGGCACCACTGAACTATAACCCCCCCCCCCCCCCCCCCACTAATTATATGATGCCATGCACTAGTCACTTGTGCAGCATTGGTCTGCTCACTATCTCATTCGGCATGGAACTGACGTCATTCCACTACCTCATCAGTCAGTTAAATAACTTCTCTTGGTCACTTGTCACTTGTCACTTTAATCAGACTTAATAAGATATTTTTAATGAGTGATTTTTTTTAACTGCACTGTTGTTCACTTCATCGATTTGCACTATATCTGTCATTTACCTTGCACTGCTTTATTTAACTTTATTTTTAACTTTATTTTTAATTTTATTATGTCTTTTTTTATCATTCCCTTATTGTATAGTTGTATCTACATTTTATATTTGATCTAGTTATTTTTTAGGCTTTAATGTTAATGTTATCTGTATGCACCGGGGTCTGAGAGTGACGCAATTTCGATTCTCTGTATGTATGTCTTGTACATGTGGAAATTGACAATAAAGCAGTCTTGAACTTGAACTTGAAGGATGTCCATCCTGCAAAATGACAGCACCTAAGCCCTCTGAACTTGCATCCACAGAAAGAGTCACGTCCTTGTTGACATCAAAGAATTTGAGAACTGGCGCGTTGCTTAGTTATGATTTCAGCATCTCAAAACTCTTTTGCTGGGAGGTTTCCCAGTGCCAAGCCACACCATTTTCCAGGAGTTTCCTCAGCGGCGCACTGATCTCTGACAGGTTTGGAACAAATTTTGCAAGATATAGAACCATGCCAAGAAACCTCATCAAGGCAGCTTTGTCTTGTGGCTTAGGCACCTCTACAATTGCTTTGATTTTGTCTTGGTCTGGTTTCAAACCTTCTCCAAACAGTACATGCCCTATATACTTTATTTCAGACATTCTGATCTTGCATTTGTCCCGATTTAATTTCAGATTTATACTCCTGATTCTCTCTTAAAAGCCGTCTGAGCCTTTCATCGCGCTGTTCCACATTTTCTCCCCACACGAGTATGTCGTCCATGATATTCACGACTCCTTCCAGGTCTTCGAGCCTTTTTGCTATGCACTTCTGGAAGATTTCTCAGGCTGATAATACACCAAAAGGTAGCCTCTTGAAAGAGTATCTACCAAAAGGTGTATTAAATGTACAAAGCTTGGAACTCTTTTCATCCAATTGAATTTGCCAAAAGCCATGGTTAGCATCCAACACAGAAAAAACTTTTGCATTTGGCATTTCACTCAACACTTCTTCAACTGTTTTGAGTGGAAAGTGTTCTCTTTTTATAGCTTTGTTCAAATCTTTGGGATCAATGCAGATTCAAAGTTTGTTTGGCTTCACAACCGTCACCATACTATTGACCCAGTCTGTTTGTCGATCACTCCAAGACTTTCCATTCTGCTTAGTTCAGTTTTTATTTTGTCTTTTAGTGCGATTGGCACTTTTCTGGGTGAATGTATCACCGGAGACACTGTTGTATCAATCTTGATATGATGCACTCCAGGTATGCACCCCAACCCATTGAACACATCATCAAATTCTTTCAGAATGTCCGTGTTTTCTTCACAATCCACTTTGTAGATTCTCTTGACTAGTCCTAACTCTGTGCAAGCTGACCTTCCCAGGATAGCAGGTGAGTCTTTCTCTATAATCTGGAACTCAATTTTAGCTTCATTCTCTTTGAACTGGAAGATGAGCTTTACTTTGCCCTTTGGCTCCATCTTGTGGCCTGAGTACGCTACTAACACGCAGTTAGACTTGCACATTGACATGGATGTTTCTGCAACTGCTCTGAAGTGTTTATATGAAATCACGTTGCACTCTGCTCCAGTATCCAGTTTAAAAGAAAGTGCTCTTTTGTTTACTTTAAGTGTTTCTGTCCACTTGTCTTTTTCTCCAACTGTGGCATCAGTTGCTTCATCAACTTGTGTCCCCTTTTTCTTTCCAGTCAGCATCTCTTTAAGGGCACCCACGAACAGTTATGTGTGATCCTCTTGTTCAATCTCATGAACTTTTCTCACTGTGAACTTTTTTTTTTTGTCGTTTTTAGTCGAAACTTGTATGTGCATTTTGCACATATTTCCGAAGTGATTTTTTTTGACGAAAAACTTTAAAATATTTGTCCATATGCAGGACACTTCCTCAGTTCATGCCTGTAACCGCATCTGGTACATTCCTTTTCTTTCTGTGACCATGCGTTCGGAGCAGAACTATTTACAGGTGACTTTTTAGTTAGCTTTAGTTTGCTAATTTTGTTCACAGTCACTTCAGGTTCCTCGTGGAGTGCTTTGATTTGGCTTTTTGTGACTTCACTCGCTCTGCAGATATCCACGGCTTTGTTCAGATCCAGATCCGGTTCCCTTAAGAGTCGAGCTCTAATTTGATCATTGTCAACGCCACACACTATGCGGTCTCTGATCAGTGAATCAGTCAGTTGTGCAAATTCACATTCTTCGGCTTTGTTTTTTAACTCAGTCACATAAGCATCAATCAATTCAGTTGGTCCCTGAGCTCGAGTGAAAAACATGTGTTTTAGATATGTTAAGTTTTTCCTTGGTTCACAGTAATGCCTGAATTTCTCTTTCAGTGCTTCATAATCATTCACTTCCTCCTCTGCAAAAACCATGGTATTAAATACCTTTATCGCTTCATCACCGGCAACATGGAAAAAGTAGCACATTTTATCTCGCCTGATTTCTCAGATGTTCCACTTGCAATGAGATACAACTCAAACTTCTGTAACCAGGTTCACCAGTTTTCTGCGGCATTTCCTTCAAAACTCAGTTCCTTTGGAGGTTTTGGCTGCTCCATTGTGAACTTCTGACACCATGTAATGTCTTGTGGTAACTCCTAGCTAGCTGATTAGGCTTAACGCTTAGAAAGAACCAAAATATAATAAAGAGACACACCACGAGTTGTTCACTGTCAATGTCGTTCTTGTTCTGCTTTACTTGTCATAACAAAGATACATGTACAGGTCTCCACTTAGTGGCAAGTTACAGCATACATCACAGTAGACATTGCCATAATTCATCAACCATAATTCAGCACTGCGTGTAGGGCACCAAGTGCTTGGGGGGGCACCAAAAAATCTGGGTCGTGAAAAAATCATCACAATAGGCTACTAGTATAGATAACAAATAAAATATTTCTAAAAGCATGTCAATATACAAAAGCATTACAAAAGTAATATAGGCCTAGACCAAATTAGTCGAGAAAAAGGTGAATCTCTGTGCCAGTCTCCCTCTGGTGCCCCCCCTTCCCCACCTCCCAGTGGTCTGTTCGATTATGCCTCAATCAATGTCAAATTTGGCAGACACCGACCTCAGACATGGCCTCGAAAAGGCACCAAGAGTCGGGGGAGGAAAAAAGAAAAAAGAAGACACAGCGGGATGATGCTCGCGCGTCGCTTGCAGTAACGTGGTAATCTAACTAATTACTTTTCCCGTCATTACAATGCCGTTAACGTTACTGAACGCTCGCAGCAGAGATGGCGAGATGGCGAGTCAGGAGCAATCCAATGAAAAGCTGGCATTTTCAAGGTGAAGATATAAGCACTACTTCAAATTCATTGTGGTCAAAGGCAAGAACGTGCATGTAATGTGTACATGGAATGTGTGACACACATCTACAAAGCTAGTGGCCAAAAACACCCTTTCTTACAAAGATAATACTTGAAGTGCAGGATAAAACTCTTGCTGTCTGTTGACGTGCAATAAAAATTGAAAGTTATGTACCTGTCTGTTCTACTCATTTCAACTGACTTGTGAAAACTGCAAAAAAAAAAAAAAAAAGTACAAATTCTTTGACATGCAGCAACTTTTTTTTTTGTTTCTTTCTTTTTTACAGTAACGCAAAAAATAGTAATTCAGTTACTAACTCAGTTACTTTTTGGAACAAGTAGTGAGTAACTATAACTAATTACCTTTTTAAAGTAACGTTCCCAACACTGCTGATAGCTGATTTTGCAGCTAGGAAATGTTGGCGTGTGCCTCTGTAGGGCCTCTGACAACTGATGGTAGTGAAAATGTTTAATATAGTTCTATAGAATAGCAGAATGGTCTCTTTATAGAGATGTCTCTTTATAGTCCCTCTTTTGAGTAATTTATACTGTGCAGTTATGCATGGTTATTTGCAATTTAAAATGTGCACTTTAAAATTCATACTTCATTTGCACTAAACTTCTGTGTTTACATTGTTCAGTTCAGAGAACCTAACTACGAAATTCTGAATGGTAGTTATTTCTTTGGTTGATGGGTGGGTGGTTGGGTTTTTGGGGAGGGGAGGGGAGGGGGGGGGGGGGGCACCGCCAAGCATTTGTGCTTAGGGCACCCAAATGGCTAGCGCCAGCCCTGCCTGGCATAAATGTGCACTATTCATTGATTGAGAATCACTTTGAGGCAATCTGATCTAAGCGCTGTTTGGCCTGTTGAACGAGCAACAGCGCCGCCTTGTGACACTGCAACGTACAGTTCTCTCTCTCTCTTTTTTAGTTAATAAAATCACTTTAAGTTTAATAATCGAAAGGCTGTATCAAGATTTGTGTTTTTCAATCCCCAAAATATAAGATGAATTTAAAAGATAAGACGCTTGTTTTACCATTGCATTCACTGAAGAATTTTTATGACAGTAAGTCAGTAACTCACCAGGAGGGATTTTGCTTTATTGGCAAAAGTACTTCTTAAAGGAGTCAAATGTTGCGATTTCAAATTTTCCATTCTCTTTTTTGTGAGTGTTACAAGCTTTTAGTGCACATAGAAGAACTGTAAAATTGCAAAGACTAAAGTCTCAAATCCAAAGAGATATTCTTTATAAAAGTTAAGAGTGAACCACACCCTCCTAAAAGGGCTCATTCTAACACGCCTCCACATCTACGTCAGACGTTGGAAGATTTGCATAACATCGCTCAGATGTTTACGCAAAGAAAGATGGTGTAACCTTTATTAGCTGTTGTAGACTCCATGTTGTGGAGGAGATACTGTGTGTTTCGTTGTGAAAGCGAAACTTCTTTTTTTGGCCAAAAGAAGACACAACTATGAGTCAGTTCCAGAACAGTTTGCTGCACATGTTCCTTAACTGTTTCCTGAACCAGTAGCCTACAATGCATCTGTGGCATAAAGGCTGTTTCCATGAAGTGATGCAGTTTGATCTTTGCAAGGACAGTTTGGCGTTTCTAACTAACGTTACATTTTTTATATTTAAATAATGACCCATTTAAATACATTTTACAGTTTCTACAGCACACGAGGGAATTTCAGCATTAGTAAACAGTTCTACTCGTATCTGTTAAGTTCAGGATATCTCTGGTCTAAAAAGTTACTAAAAGATAAATACTAGTCCAAGTCACTATTGGAATAAATAGTATCTTATGGTTAAGTACTAATATATAATGAATAAGTAGGCTACTAGTAATTTACAAAAGACACTAGTACCTAAAGAATAAACACTAGCACCTAAAGAATAAGTACTAGTACCTATTGTATAAGTACTAGTATTTAACAGAAAATATACTAGTATCTAAAAAATAAAAACTAGTACCAAGAAAATAGATAGTAGTATCGCTTATATGTTACAATGTCTTTCCATATGTTAAGTCCACTGTAGGACACTTTTGGTTGATTGGAATGCACCATATGTCTATGTGCCTTTTTTCCAGTGGCACCAAATTAAGTGCTGTCTTACCCTAAATAAAGTCCATATCTCACAGGTAATTTTTTGACATATAAGAGGTCACTGTATGATAAAAACATTCAGCAAGTTCCAAAACTCAAATCTTTCTTGTTAGTCTAAAACAGCTTATATTCAAGCCAATTTGCTGAAACGACAGGTTGTGGAATGTGCCACTCTATGATGTAATAGTGAGGCTAAACCCCGCCTCCACAGAAGAAGATCAACGCCTGCTTCTACATCACTGCCTGTTTAGCCCTGCCCACTGATTTGCGCATGCAGTGTTTACGAGACAGGCGAATGGATCTATGCAAAAAGATGCCTCCGAAGACAACGAGACATGCAGTGCCAAGTTGTGGAAAAACAGTAATGAACTGTGGCCTAATGCTGCTTCTGGCTAAGCCCAGTCTATGAAACCAGGACATAGTCACACAATGCTGATGTTGTTTACTTTAATAATTTGAGAATAAAGTCTAATAATAATTTGCACGGTTTGATGTGATATAGGCTAACCGATCTTTAGATAAAATCACCATTGATAGCTTGATTTATTGCAATGCTTTTTTCCTCAGTTGGTCAAAACGACAAAACTGACAATATCAGGTGAAAATTCTCATTTGGGTCATATTTTCCAAGACTTTGGCTAGAATCTGTGTTTCTGAAGTACAGTAAATGCCCACACCTGTGCGGTGACTAACTTCCACACATACTCCTCAAAACAGTAGATTCATCCGCGCTGAAGCCGTGCCAGAGTACAACACATGCAATGAAGATCATTCTGCAAACAGCTGAGATTTCAGGTTTTCAAACAGAGATGGCGACAGAGAGGCCAAATTTACAGACTGCAGCTTTAAATAAATGTGTCCTTCCAACATTTTGTTAACTGGATTTTTTACAGTGCCGGTCTTTTTGTAGCACATATGTTTGGATTAATAGTTTACAACAAATAGATTTTATATAAAAACCAGCTAAAAAATGGTTTTAAGTTTAAAGTTATTAAGGTTTAAAGTTATTTGTACCTTTTGTTGTAGTGTGTCAGTAGTAGGAAATACCAGTTTACATTTCCAAACATTCATTTCGCCATATTTGTAATAATCAGTGAGATTTTTGGATGACAACATCCAGTGCTCCACACAGAGATCCACTCCTTAATATTTGTAAACTCTTAAAAATGAAGGTTCTTTCTATTTTTATGTTCCTCCTTTTATGTTCCTTTCACTGAAAGGTTCTTTTGGGAACCAAAAACACCCTTTTGGATCCATTATTTTTATATACATTACATTACAGACAGTCATAATCAGACAAACAGTAAAAAAATAAAAATAATGATCAACTGATAATTTTGATTGCAAACATTCTTTACTAGCATTTTAAAGCTATTTGAAGAATTATTTTGAAGAATTATTTTTTATTTATTTTTATAGGCCTATTTCACAAGATGGCGACCGAGACCGGAAGTAGGGTAGCGGTTTTTCCGGTCGCGCCAGTGCTACGATCGGTACTCATTAGGATAATGGATTGCGAACAGCTTGTTTTCTCCCAGCCGTTAAATTATCTGTCAAAACGCCGAATTGCATATGTTGTTCGTTTTTTTTTTTGATGATTTTCAGGGAGATGTGAATAGATCCATGTTGGACGAAGGCTACAAATTATTTTTAGAACAATTTACGTTTGATTATCAAGGTAACGTTATGTATAATAAGCCAGGTGCAATGATAATGATTTTCGAATTAATTTACTTTTATGGATTATTTTCAAAGCGGTTTAATAAAATCTAACTTCTTGTTAACTATGTGTGCGTGTTTGGACACACTTCGGACTCAAATATTATTGCAGGGAAAGTGGTAATTAGGGCCATAGGTTAAGAAAGCGTGAAGAACCACATCAGCTTGAGGTAAATACAAACAGGATTTAGTTTAATTATTCATTTTTATTAATTTTTTTTTATCACAAAATGGTTTCCAATGTAGCCTGTTAGTAATCCCACAGTCCATAGCATCAGTAACTGTATAATTTAGTAAGGAAGAATTAAAACAAAATAGGATGAGTTTCAGATTTTATATTATTTATGTAGCAATGGTCATCTTAACCTCTGTGCAGTGTGCAGGACCCCAAATAAAATAAAATAAAAAACACACAAAAAAAAACAAAGTGTTCCCTTCTTCTAAATGACACGACACTTTATGACTTTACCAAAACAGAAATTGGGATGTCTGATTGTATATTAGTGTAATAAAATCACTCAATGTTCATATAGTGCTTTTGTTTAAAAATTGTAATTCTAAATGTTTTCCAGTAAATGGCAGAAATCTACCAGGCAGATTTTTCATGTATGAAAGCAAGAAAATTAGATATACTTTAAAATTAACTACATATTTATTTTGTATAAGCATTTCATTTAAACATGTAATACTTTTTTTTTTTTTCAAAAAAATGTAACACAATTTAAACAAATTCCATATCACCTGTATAGTAAAAACATTAAAAGAAGTGATGTTACAATTCATGATTGTCTAGATATCGGTGTTTTTAATTTCACATCTTAAAGCACTTTTTTTATCATTTCAAATATCAGTATTCAACATTTTGGGATTAAAACATCAAAACATTATGCATTTGTAATTGCAGGCTAAATGCATTTATTTCTTGAATTAAAAAGTGTGTGTAAACATCTGTCGGGGTCTCTAGAGAGCGATGTGTAGAGGATTGAAACTTGAGCCAGAGGTTCTTCACCGCTATTAGGAGACCTTTACATAGACAGTAAAAGGATCTTTACGACCGGACTCCGGTTGCACACAGACCTCATCCTTCGTGTAGTGCTTATAGCACAGACTAAAGTCCTACCTTTCCTCACAGCAAAGATCGCCCCCTCCTCTCTCCGTATAGCCCAATTTCAACGCTTTTTTTACATTTTCATCGGTGGGAAAACTATGAAATGATAAATAAGGCTGTATTTTATTAGAATTTGAACACAAAGGCACACTACACATCTGATTACTTCTGGTCTCCGCCATTTTTCGGCAAGCGAATGAACGCTAGAGCTTTCACCGGAAAATAAGTTACCCTACTTCCGGTTTGCCTACGTCATGGTGTGAAATAGGCCTATTGTAAGTTTTTTTTGTTGATGCAGAGAATATCATTTTATTCAGAAATTTTTATGCGTCAGTACCCAGATAAAACTATTCCATCTCCTCTTGTTTCAAGATGCCATTTAGTTTGAAGGCACATATGTAGTTTTCCTTGAAATGACAATCGCGGTCATTCCATTTGCCAGTCTCTGAAAATGAGGGACAGTGAAATAAAGAGATTATTCTACCTTCTTACCGAATATTCCTCACAGCGTCACTGATCACTTAGCAAAACATTTACTTAAAAATGTTCTTTATTGCTAAGAAATTCGTTACATACCCTTACGAGAATTAACCATGGTGTTATTACAGTAAAACTGTAGTAACCTTGTTTTTTGGATTATTGACTACCATTTGTATAGTTTTACTACAAATACCATGGTTAAACTATGGTTTGTGTTGCAAACCCATGACTAATTTGTGGTAACCATGGTTGAACTATAGATACCAGGGTTTTTTTGTAGTAAAACCATGGTTAATTTTCGTAAAGATATAGGGTTGTTTTTAAATATATATCACAGTTAAAGTTTTGTGATACTGCTTAAAATTATAGCCTAATCATCTATTTAAATACGGCTAAGGTATATTTTTGTAACTTTCCAAATGTTACAAATTATCCTAAGATGATCTACAGGATGATAAAATGTGTAACAAAAATCTAGTTGATCCTTTAAAACCAGCTAAAGTTAAAACATTCTTTGGCCTTTATGTTTGTTTCACTAAGCCATAGTCAATGGATGCTCATTATCTTAAAAGGATATAAGTGAACCGAAAACCACCTGCAGGTCCAACCATGATAGATAGTTATGCCTTGTTCAAATACCCACACTTGCAGTCAAACATGGGTATGCACATTTCACCAGGAGTGTTAAATGAGAAGTTTACTAAGTAAAAAAAGAAATTGACTATTTATTGTAATGGTCGGCACATTTCTCCGACTCATTACTGCTGTTCACCCGTGTTTCGTCTCTGTCAGCTACACATGGTGATTTCTTATTTTCTAGTCATCTGCTACTGCATGTGGGAGAGCAATCACCGCTAACTCGCAGCACTGTGTGCTCCACTAATCGCACACCTGTTAATCGTTTCCCCTTCCTATTTATTCCCATCGATGGCTTCTCTCTGTGTCCGTATGTAATTTGTTTTACGTCTGCCCTTGCCTTGTACACTTTTGAGAGGTCCTCTCTGCTAAACATTGCTGTACTGTATCCAGGATCCTCAGACGAGGATTAATTAAAGAGCCACACTGATGGGAAATCAAAAATTACCTGTATTACAGTGTATGATGTAGCTGTCCATCAGTGTAAACAATGTGCAAAGTAATTAAACCAAAAAGTACACGATTTATAAAGTTATTGGCTTCTAAAGTAAGGAGTCGACTCTGAATCGCTGAAACGAGTCGTTATAGATTTCAAATCTTTTGCCCATATCTATGTACGTCACTAGGAACACTTTTCATAATAATCTCCGCCTACCGTGTTGGGAGAAACGGAACTCTGACCTGCCCCACCCCCCCACACAGACGCTCTGGTTGGTGTGATAGCATCATGTCGAGGAGACAGTGTGTTTTTAATTGTAAAGGCAAGTTTGTTTTATTTTCACTGCCAAAGAATGAAGATCAGAAGAACCAATGGCTAAAATTCATTTTTACCACAATACCAGAGCAGTACAACAAATCCCTTTTGTTGTGTTCACAACATTTCACTGATGACTGCTTTTCTAATCTTGGTGAGTACAGCGGGATTTTCAAAGCGTTTGGCCAAAAAAGAGGGTTCATTACCAACTTTATTTAGAATAACGAGCATCTCCGAATGATCGTCATGTACAAACACGTCATTAAAATGAAGTGTAACTCAGTGAATTCTCAACGAAGAGACATGAGAGAGATATCTATAGAAAGCTTGACATGTCTTCTTTAAAACTAACCTCCTTTTTATATACATACACAAAAATTTGGAATGATATTCCACATCACATAAGAAAAATACCATCTGTTACAGGTTTCAAAAAGGCATACAAACTGTTTTTACTGAACAGTTACACTTGTGTTCATTAACTGTTTTTATATTGTCCTAGTTTTGTTTGTATTGTTGTTTTTAGTTCTCTGTATTTGTTTAGCTTATGTTTAAAAGTGTTGTTTTTCTTTTCTTTTTATGTTGTAAATTGTGTTTTATGTTTTATGTTCTGCAGAACAGGAACCTCCTGGAAACCAGTTTTTAAACTGAGTCAGGCCCGTTTAAACTGTATCTCAATGTTACTTTTTAACCTTTCCTGTATAATAAATGAATGAATGAATGAATGAAAACAAGTGCTGCCGAAAATATTCTGTGATAAAGTAATCCATATGAAAACAACGCGATGTCTGTTTTTCACGTCTTCCTTCGTTATATCTAATGTGACCACGCCCCTGCGCTGAACGCGATATTCAGATTCAAACTGAAGCGCGCGGCTTGAATACACCCATACAGAGAAAAAAGCAGCAAGACTGTTCAAGTTTTTTATTTTACTGTTTGCTTCGCGGTGAGAGGAATAAGACATAATTCACCCCAAACAGATGCTAACGCATAGTTTACCGTGGAGGTGTGTGCAGAACAACCAATCAAACCTGACTATGTTAGTTGACTAATCAGAACACAGTATGCTACCAAAAGGTGGGGTTTAAGGAAACTGAATCTTTTGAACGCGAACCGTTTGGGGATCTCTGAGAATTGAGATAATTTTAAAATGATATTTTGACAAAATGACAATGTTTTTTAACCTTGGATGGATTTAAACCTAATGTACAGGACTTACAAACAGTGATAGGAAGCTTAGAATTTTCATCTTACTGGCCCTTTAATCCACTGGATAAAGTGTCTGGACTGGGAGCACTAGACTGAACTCTTCTCTGTCATCCTCCCAGCCATCAGTCCAATTGTTGTGGGCTCTGGGAGCCCCATTTTCTCCTGAATTTGTGTTTTCTCATTTTTATGTTATCATACGATGTTCTTACTAAACTTAATTCCTTTTTTGACAACACTTGAGTCCTCCTGTTTTTACACAGCATTTTTCCTGTGTCAGAACAAACTGACCAAACATGGACTCAGCTGGAGACCTTGAGATCCACCACACTCTCCCACAACAGGGGATCCTCCTAGGATAACAACAAGAGGAGATCCAGGCATCTCAACAGGCCTTGACCAGTCTATCACAACAACTCAGCACTATTTCCCAATGACTCGACCAGATTCAGACTGGTCCATCTATGAACGCTTCAGTGGTTGAAACAGCAAGGCGTTGTGGGACTACTTCCTTTATGGACCGGCTGAGCACATAAAGGATGAGATCTGCTCCCTGGAGCTACCTCCCTCATTCGATGGGTTGATCAAACTCGCCATTCGGGTGGATTTTCACTTGACATTCAGGTCACAACATCGCGGCATGGAAATCACGTGTGAGACTTTTGATCTGCCGCCTAGTGCTACAAGCGCCACATCACCACGGTTTGTGTTCTAGGGAGAGGAATCCATGCAAATTGGCCGAGCTCATCTCTGTTCCTCTAGTCAAATCAATCTCTGCCAAGACACTTTTTTTTTCTATCACTCGATGACGCCGCACACAGCTGCTTCAGTGCTTGACTCTCCAGTGTTTGTACTGTTTTTGTTTCGTTTTTCATGTTCTTTGTTTAACAAACATGATCAGTTTCACCAGGGATGAACTGTTGAAACATTTGGCAGAACACACCACAAGATCTTTTACCAGATTTAAAATATTCAGACATTTTACTGAATGTTGTTATCGGAGAAGCAGCAATGCTGATCAAATGCTTCAGGACGCGCAAACAGGGAAAGCGAGCGGGAGCACTCGTCAGACTCAGTCATCAATGTATGGTGGTGTACAGATGTAACTGTGTTAAAGAAGATGTGCTGTCCTGATCTAAAAATGCAGTTAGTCAACTCCAAGCCGTTCTATTCGCCGCAGGAGTTTCACTCGTTCATTCTGGTGAGTGTTTACATTGCCCCTCCGCAAGCCCACGTGAGCTCAGCTTTACAGAAACTTGCTGATCAGATCACAGAGACAGAACAACAACACTCTGTTTAATCATTCTTGGGGACTTTAATAAAGCCAATCTCTCCCGTGAACTGCCAAAATACAGACAGCATGTTACATGTCCCACAGTAATATATTGGATCACTGTTACACCACAATAAAGGTTGCATATTACTCTGTTCCACAAGCAGCTTTGGGACGTTCTGATCACTGTCTGATTCATCTTATACCATCCAACAAGCAGAAACTTAAATCTGCTAAACCTGTAGAAAAGACTGTGAAGAGATGGGCCAGCGGAACAGAGCAGGATTTACAATCTTGTTTTGAACTCACTGATTGGAGTGTTTTTGAAGCTGCTACCACCGATCTGGATGAACTCACAGAGACTGTAACATCCTATATTAGTTTTTGTGAGGATATATGCATTCTTACCAGGACTTATTTAACATTCAACAATGATAAGCCATGGTTTACAGCAAAACTCAGACATCTTCGTCAGGCCAAAGAGGATGCCTACAGGAATGGGGACCGTGTCCTGTACAATCAGGCCAGGAACGCACTGAACAAAGAGATAAGAGCAGCTAAAAAGACATATGCTAAAAATTTGGAAGACCAGTTTACTTCCAACGACAAAATCAGACATCAGAAGACTACAGAGAACTGTTCGGACTGCTGAAAGGATTATTTGTGCTCCCCTGCCCACCGTTAAAGAACTGTATACATCCAGAGTGAGGAAAAGGGCTCATAAAATCACTCACATACAAGTTATCCCATCTTTTAACTTTTGCCATCTGGCCGGTGCCTCAGAGCCGCAAATACCAGAACAGTCAGGCACAAGAACAGTTTCTTCCCCCAGGCAATCTACCTCATGAAAATGTGCAATAAAAATGTGCAATGTGCAATAAAAATGTGCAATATCCTTATATTTATTTGTTTCCACTCCATCCTAGTACATCCCTGCATCTTACTCAATCCTATTCCTTTATCATTTATAGCACAATTGTTTATACACTTATTTATTTGCCTAATGTTTTTTTTTCTCTGTGTTGTTGTCTCTGTGTACTGAAAGTTTATGTCACTAAAACAAATTGGTTGTATGCGCAAGCATACATGGCAATAAAGCTATTTCTGATTCTGATTTCTGATTCACTTTGCAGTACTCCTTTCACCAAGATAACAGCCGTCATGGGACTCGTTCACTTCTGGCAATCACACAGAGGAGATTTGATTCCTACTCATTCACTCTCCCTCCATGGCAGTAGCTTTGGTGCACATCTGGCTTATTAACCACAACCCTTTCATTGATTGGGCTCACCACACTGTATTGGACTGGAGTCCATTTTGTTTGTCTCAGTGTTTGGTGTCTGCTTCATCCCCTGTCATGTCTGTTTCTGTGTTACAGGGGGAGCCGGTTGACCTGGCAAATATTCCAGCAGCTTATCATGACTTGAGAGCGGTGTTCACTAAGTCCTGAGCTTCATCCCTTCCTCCGCACAGCCCGCATGATTGTGTGTGAGATTACCTGGCACTTCTCAACCTAAGGGGTGCCTTTATTCGCTCTCCTGTCCTGAGAGGGCGGCCATGGAGAAATACATCAATGAGTCTCTAGTAACAAGGTTTATACATCCCTCTTCCTCTCTGGCTGGGATGGGGTTTTTCTTCTTGGAGAAGAAAGATGGATCAGTCTGCTCCTGCATTGATTATTGGGGGCTGAATGACATAATGGTCAAGAATAGCCATTTTCAAGAAGTTAGACCTATGCAACGCTCACCACCTAGTTCGGATTAGGAAGGGGGACAAATGGAAGACAGATACAATATTTTTTTAGGCAACAACAATACATAATTACAGTCAATGCAGTGAAATTTAGAATTTATTCGGCTGTATTCTTTTCAAAGATAAGATTAGGAATTAAATACCAGATTTTATTGAAAGTATTGTTTGTTTCACAGTACTGCTGCTGTGTTGGAGCACAGAGTGAAGAAGTGAAGAGACATAGGAAAAATGACAAATTTTAATAATCAAAAGGAAAAAGGAAAACAAATGTTGCAAGGTTGACATGAACATGAACAATTCTAGACAAGGGAGAACAAAATGGTCTAAAACTCAAATAGGCAGTTCAGGTTGCTATGGCTGGAGCCATCACTGGCCGTATTCGGGGACTGGAAACCTCATTGGGCTAAACTCAGGGAGTGGAGCCCTCGCTGGGCTAAAATAAGGGACTGAAACCCTCACTAGACTAAACTCAGGGACTGGAGCCCTGCTTGGGCTAAACATAAGGACAGGAACCCTCACTGGCCTAAACTCTGGGACCGGAGCTCTCCTTGGGCTAAACGCAAAGACAGGAGCCCTCACTGAACTAAACTAGGGGGAAGGAGCACTCACTGGGTTAAACTCGGGCCTGGAACCCGTAAGTCGCTTTTGAAAGGCTGGTACTGGGGCAAACGCAGGAGCTGGAGGCTTGAAAACTTGAGTGGCCGGTGGGCTGGATTGAGTGGTGAATTCCATGCTGCGAGGGGAAAAACCAGGAAAACAAAAGACTTTAAAAAAATTAAAAACATACAAGGGGAGAATGGGCGCCTCTTACTGTCTTGGCATGGAATTCTGTCACAGTACTGCTACAGTTTAGGAGTGCAGAGACATAGAAGAATACCATTAATATCAAGAAGTTGAACCTGAAACCAATGAAAAATCATTCAAACGATCAATCACATTTTTTATTTCTAATGAATTCTAATGAATCTCTGACAAATATTGTTGTATCATCTGTAAATTGACAGCATTTTATTTATAGGATTCTAAAATCCTGATTCCATGAAAGTTATATTTGATAATGTAAACTAAGGGTCATTGTCTGGGTTACAAGTAAAAATGAAAAAGGAGATACTGGGCATCCCATTTGCAAGTTTTATTGAGCTATTAAACCCATTATTTGAAGTATAAATGGCCCTTTTAAAGAAATCACCAAAGCCAAAAAATCTGAAGTCTCAAACATAAATTTGTGGTTAACTTTATCAAATGCTTCATAAGAATCAACAGAAAATATAAAACTTTCACTATCAATATAATCATACATATGTGTGTGTGTGTATATATATATATATATATATATATATATATATATATTCACAAATGTGTACAGAACAAGTGGGTCCCCAGTGTGCCTGTAGCTTTCTCTATTTCTCTATTATCAGCTGTATCACGTGATCGAAAGTCCAAGGCCTTTTTAAGCCGAAGGGCAAACTCATCTAAACTGCGGCCTATTATGCATCAAACTAAGATCATAAGATCGATGTATAGACACAAAGCACTGCCATCAAGTTAGCATTTTAAAACATTTGCTCACTAAAAAATTAATCATTTCTAATCAATGACTTTATAACCACAAACAATCTGGATTTTATGTTTCTAAATGAAACATGGCTAAAAGACAGCTGCAGTGCAACAGTCCTCAATGATGCAGCCCATCCTAACTTTACTTTCATGAGTTTCTGCAGGACTGTTAAGAGAGGTGGAGGTGTAGCTGCTATATTTAAAGATGTCTATCAATGTAAGCAAGTGTCATTTGGTCAGTACTTGTCTTTTGAATATCTAGGGATTTTGCTGAAAGGTGCTCCACGCATTCTGTTTATTATTATTTACAGGCTTCCAAAATACTCTCCAGCATTTGTTGAAGAGGTCACAGAAATGTTATCAATGATTTCCTCAGAGTTTGACTGTTTTGCTATTGCAGGGGATTTTAATATTCACATAGATAACGCAGAAAACAAAACGATAAGAAACAAAAAGAAATGATAACGGTTCTAAACACTTTTGACCTGATTCAGCAATGACATGTGCATGGACCCACAAGCAAAGGTGGAAACAGTCTAGATTTAATCATCAGTAGGGGTCTAAACATTTCATCCATTGTTATTAAGGACATAGCACTATCTGATCACTTCTGTATTTTCTTTGATATATTGATCTCTGCTGCCACTGAATCTAGATCTGTCTCTGTCAGAACGAGATGCATAAACGAGAACGAGTGTGCTGTTTATGGAGGTTATATCTTTAACACCAAGCATTTCTGCAGACTCTACTAGATGTTCTCCATGATTCCTTTAACTCAAAAGTTAAGAATGTTATTGATGATAATGCTGCCATAATACAAAACAAACAGACAGAAATCAGTTCGGAGAAGATCAACAGCAGTTCAGACTATGACAATGCAGAAAAGCTGAACAGATGTGGCAGAAGATGAAACTTGAAATTCACTATAGCAATTATAAAGATAGCCTTTCATGCTTTTAATGTGACTAGCCACAGCTAGACGGAATTTCTTCTTAGACCTTATAAACAATAACTTAAGCAACACTCGTACTCTTTTTGCCACTGTTGAGGGACTGACAACCTCCCCCCCAAGTCAGAATCCCAGTAAAATGCTCTCAGACAGCAAATGCAAAGTTTGCTTCCTTCTTTTCTGACAAGCTCAACAATATCAGAAAGGCGATTGGCACATCCTCAAGAAATGCAGAGGTCAGACAGATTTGGCCACAATATCAAAAAGATACAATGTCTACTTTTGAAGCAATTGACAGCAAAATTTTGGAAGAAATAGTGCATCACCTAAAATCGTCAACCTGCTATCTTGACACACTTCCCACATCATTTTTCAAAAGTGTGCTAAATTGTTTAGAAGCAGATCTCTTAAAAGTGCTGAATGCCTTACTTCTTTCTGGGACATTTCCAAACTCCCTGAAAACTACAGTTGTTAAGCCCCTCCTGAAAAAGAGCAATCTTGATAACACCATTTTGAGCAATTATAGACCAATATCTAATCTTCCTTTTGTAGGCAAAATTATAGAAAAGGTAGTTTTTAGTCAGCTGAACAAATACTTAAACTCAAATGTATACATCACAGTACAGAGACAGCACTCATTAAGATAATAAATTATATTCGCCTTAATTCTGACCCTGGCAAAATATCAGTGCTGGTATTGCTAGATCTCAGTGCTGCGTTTGACACTGTTGATCATACATACTACTAGAGAGACTGGAAAGCTGGGTCGGGCTTTTTGGGATGGTACTGAAATGGTTCAGGTCACACTTAGAATGTAGAGGCTATTATGTGAGTCTAGAGCCCCTTTCACACTGCACGTCGGACCCGCAATATTCCCGTAACATTGCCTGGTCGCCTTCTGTGTGAAAGCAACCACGTGCCGGAATTGATTACCGAATTGAACCCGGGTCGGGGACCTAGTAACTTTGCGGTAATCGATCCGGAACGAGTGCTGTGTGAACAAAAGCCAGATCTAATTCCGTATCGAAGTGATGACGCACGTTATCGCGCGACTCTTTTACCGGCTGTTTTGAAGCAAAATCAACATTCGCGACGAAAACAGTTCCTCACTTTCCGCGCTGACGCCAAGATCGTTTGCTTGCTTCAGTTAAAGTATAACGTGCCAAGCGTTGTCGACTCGTACATTACATGTCACGCGCTGATGTCACGTGTCCTTACGGGATCTTCAAGGGTTGTGTGTGAAAGCACGCACATATACCGGGTCATCACTGGCAGTGTGAAAGTGCCAAATCTAGCGACCAGGGAACAATTACAGGAACACTTTACCCCTGTATTTGCCGGAATGGCAGTGTGAAAGGGGCTTAGGAGAGCATAAGTCTAAGTTCAGTAAAAAAAACTGAAGTTATTGCGTTTGGAAACAAATTTTCAAGGTGAAAGCCTTGACTCTAGGGGTCAAACAACTAAAAATCAGGAATCTGGAGATTCTGGAGACAGACCTCAGTTTCAGTAGTCATGTCAAAACAGTAACTAAATCAGCATACTATCATCTAAAAAACATTGCAAGAATTAGATGTTTTGTTTCCAGTCAAGACTTGGAGAAACTTGTTCATTCCTTTATCACCAGCAGGGTGGACTATTGTAGTGGGCTCCTCACCGGCCTTCCCAAAAAGACCACTAGACAGCTGCAGCTCATCCAGAACGCTGCTGCCAGGATTCTGACTAGAACCAGAAAATCTGAGCATATCACACCAGTCCTCAGGTCCTTATACACTAGCTTCCAGTTAAATTTAGGATTGATTTTAAAGTATTTTTACTCATATATAAATCACTCAATGACCTAAGACCGAAATATATTGCAGATATGTTCACTGAAAATAAACCTAAAAGACCAGTCAGACAGTTAGGAATACCAAGGGTTCACACAAAACAAGAGGAGTCCACCTTTAGTTACTATCCTGGCCGCAGTTGGAATCAGCTTCCAGAAGAGATCAGATGTGCTTAAACACTAGTCACATTTAAATCTAGACTTAAACTCATCTGTTTAGCTTTGAATTTATTGAATGAGTACTGTGCAATGTCCGAACCGATTGCACTGTATTTTACGTATTCACTGTATTTTATGTAAAATCATTTTCTATTTTTAACTGTTTTAAATTCATTTTTAAATAATAATCAAGTCCATTTTTAAATAATTTCCAAAGTTTTAAAATTGTTTGTTTTTATTTTTGTTTTATTATTTCTTCATGACTATTTTACTTTCTTTTATGTTAAGCACTCTGAATTACCACTGTGTACGAAATGTGCTATATAAATAAACTTGCCTTGCCTAATCAACGGAACCTAGGACCAAATGAATATTATTACTTATAAGTCTCCCCTTCATGAATCCTGTTTGGCAATCATCTATAATTTGTTCTATGCATTTTTTTTTTTACTCTCCGTGCAAAAATACTGGCAAACACTGTTACTGAGTAATAGGTCAGCCACAGTGGTTTATATGGCGTGACACTTACGGGTTAATGACATAGCATGCGGAATTTCCCTTGAAATCCATCCTGACACTTCCGAAATATAAATAATTATTATCTGAAATATAAATCATTATTAAAAATTAATCACAGTATATTTGGGAAACATAAATACATTTTAGAAGATGGATATAATAAAAAATGTATTACGTTATTTATATATGATTATTTAGGCTATTACAAAAAGTTGTTTTCCATTTTGTCTTCCAGGGGCCTGTTCCCAAAAGGAGGTGTGTCAAACCCAAGAAAGCAGGGTAGGCCAAGGCAGCAACTTATACCGTGGTAACTTATTCTGTGAACCTAACCTGGTTGAGAGCAGGTTTTCTTTGTTAAACCCAGAGTTCCTTGCGGTCTCCTTCCCCTTTTTAAAGTGTAAGCTATGTTTATATACCTCATTCATTCATTCACGTTGCAAAAATTATTTTCTTACTGAGTATTTATTTCTTATTTCAAGTACAAATATCTAAAAATTCTTAAATCATGATGTATTTTCTATATGATAAAAATATGTTTATACTTGTTTCCTAGAGGCAAACAAGTTAATTTAAGTGCATTTTACTTAAAATAAGTAAAATTATATGCCATGGGGTAAGAAAAAATAATCTTAATGCAAACATAAACAAGTTTTTTTTTTTCAGCACAACAAAATGTGTGTTTAATTGAAAAACACATTTGACATTTGAAAAGTATGGTAACCCATACTCAGAATTGGCACTCTGCATTTTACCCATCCAAGTGCAAACATACAGCATTGAGTAATGAATACACCATGAACACACACCCGGAGCAGTGAGCAGTATCCATTGAGGGAGCAACTGGGGATTCAGTGCCTTGCTCAAGGTAACTTCAGTCATGGGTATTTAGGGTGCTGTTCATTCACTCCCCCACCCATACAACTCCTGCCAGCACCAAGACTCAAACCTGCAACCTTCAGGTTACAAGTCCAACTCTCTAACCATTAGGCCACAGCTGCCTCTAATTGCAGTAACTGATAAAAAAAAAAAAGCATTGCATTAACAGTGCTTGCATTTTAATACACTGTATTTTAAAGGCTTGGATGGCTGAAATGAAGCATAATTGTATATTTAAGCTGTAAATATTTAATTTGACAAAAAAATTCACACATTTAAACAGCAACAACAACATTATTTTCACATTCACATAAAAAATAATTAATCAGTGTTAACCTTTTGGACTCATTAACATTTCTGTTTAAAAATACCACCTAAAATATAATAATGTCATTTTATTTTGCTTTACAAAATAGCTTATACTGTACATATGTATTGGTTCAAATTTTCAACATTGCAATGCATTTTTCATCAGTGACTGCAGTTCAACATATTTTTCAAACACATTAGTTATTAGTCGTTAATTTACTTCAGAATTAATTTAACTGTGAAAATGTGATATAAGTGGGACTCTTGCACGGCTTGAAAACGAAAAAAAAAATTCAATCGGTTCACTCCGAGCAGAATCGATATTTTAACGTTTCTGTTCTGCATTGCTCTGATATTATTACTGTTCCGAAAACAGTTCGGGTAGAAGAAATACCAGTTAATAAAGTTATTTTTTTTAAACAATATTATTTGCGTATAAGTTGCCTAATAATAATAATAAAATAATAAAGTATAGCGTTTTCCTTACTCAAAAAGAAAAGGAAATAGAGATAACGCTTAGTCACAGCAAATCTTCACTAGATTTTGGCCAAATTTAAGCTACTTAATAATAATAATACTAATCTATCAACACTTAAAGACAGATTATTTGTAAGATATTTACAAATGTTTGATGCATTGTTAAAAGAAACACTTGTATAAGATTGAGATTGTTTTGAGAATAAAAAAAAGAGTCGCGGCTCACGTCGCATTTTATTAGCCCTGTTACTTCCAAAATAATGAAGGCCTGTAGTCTAAAGCAAAATGTTTAAAAATATTATAAAAACAGTTATTAGTTTAGGCTATAAAAACGTCAATCCAAAAACAAATTAATCTAAGGTGAAGCTGATGCCTACCTCTCTCATTCGGCAAGAATCCAAATGTTTCCATGTTCCCAACGTATCTGGATGCTAAAATGTTATTTAATATAAAGAATATAGAATAATAGTAAATGTATAATAAGTAACGCTGTATATGCGTCTGAAAGTTGAACTCCAAATTTCATTCTAAGAATTATTTTGAGGTTAATATAAATGAAAACTGTTCAGCTTCCGGGTAATTTGAGAAGCTCCGCTAGGTATTTTCCCTCACTCCACAACAAAATAATTTCAATGAACAGTATTTAGAAAAGAACAAGAATTACAAATATAAGAAGAATACCAATAATAACTACAAACCAAAAGCAATTAATTTAGGCTGAAACGAAACTGAAACCAATGTTGGGCCTAATTCGACACAAAATCAAAGTTTCTGTATTCACGCATTTGAAATTCAAATTTTGAATAACAAATGATTATAAAAAGTAGCCTAGTGTTTATTATAGCCTAATGTTTGTAAACATTTTGTGTCTGCATGTCTATTTCTGAATGAAATAATATTTTTTTCTCTAAAAAACGTATATACAAGTAAATGATTATTAATCAGTCAAAATTAGCTGATATAGTTTGCTGCATTCATGCGCATTCAGAAACCGGTGACTGTGAACGAATCAGCAGAGCTTGAATGAGCTTTTGTCATCGCTGAATCTTTCTTAGACGTTTTCAAATTTCGAAATTGGGTTGCCCAGCTATCTGTGCATAATGGTTTCCAATGACTCCGGCGGGCGGAGCTTCTCAAAGTTGGGAATAATCAAAGGAGAGCTGCGGTCCTCAGTTGGGCAGGAAAGGCTAAGCATGCTGGCTCTTGAGTGTCGAATGCACATTCACCAACGGCGAGAAAAAAATAGGCCCTTTTTGCGCTGCAGCATCAGGCCCAGTTTGGCCTTAATCTGGCCCTGAAGGCGGTGCATTGCCATTGAGACTTGCCTATGATGAGCATAGACAGTAAAAGAAATGGACACAGCGACCCCATTGGATTCAACGGAGACAAGTGAAGTCAATAAGAAGGATGCACTTCCTGGGGGTTGGGCATACTGCGCAGACTCAAACTGAGCTTGATGACGTAGATGTCACATGAGCAACCTGCCTGACAATTGTAAGTCTTCTAATAGCTGTGCCAAGAGAAATCTGCAGTCTTGCAGAGAAGGCGAGTGTGAACAGGAGCAAATTTTGGTAAGGATTCTGATTAATTATCTCCCTTGACTTTATGCCTTCATATCCCCCCAATAGCCTCATAGACAGTAAACATTTGCCTGCAAGCTTCTCCTCCTGTCCATATGGTAATTTCTCTACTGTGCGACAGAGAGTGGCAGGTTATGAAGCAATTGTTAGCCTATTTTTACAAAAACTGCTTCTATGGGGCCATAACGTAACATACAAGGTAATAGCGCCTTTTATACATTTTTGTGTTTCTTTAGAAATAATGAATGGACAAATGAAGTCTTTAAATGCCTCAGATGTAAAGTTATGTAAACCCTCTTTTGGAATTAAAAATGACGCCAAGATGAATGGGAGTCAATGGAATGTTTCAGCAGGTCGGGATCTGCTAGCCAATGGCGGTGCCCAGGGATGCTTCAATAAAATATGAAACCCTACCCCCCGATGATGAGTTCACAGCTGAGCGGACATTTCACTCATTGGCTTCAGCATCACATTAGCATATGCCATACTGCTGGTATTCGTGATTGGTTGACAGCAAATTTCAAATATTAAATGGAACGATAAAATAACGTTATTAACTGGTTAATGGCCATTTCAAATTTTCGATTCTGTTCGGAACTATAAAATTTGATTTTGTTTCTGGTTCTGGTTCCGTTCCTGTCAAATTTTCTTCCACTTTCGGTTTTTTTGCAGACAGTAGTTTGCAGATGGCTCAGAAAGAGGCATCTGGTTAATGACAAACATCTGAAAAGTCACTACTTTACCATAACAGTCAATGAAACCCCTAATTCTTGTGGTTACAGATACCGTTGTGATCACTTAGTATCAGTGCTGCCTAAATTTCTGCACCTCTCAAGTGGATTGTTTAGTAGACTTGGTTGCTTTACACATTTCTACTAACTACACAAATCTAATGCAGACTGACTGTGTACATTAAAGCACAGTGCCACAAAATGCTGTTACCAGCCTACAGACAATGCCTGAAACAGGAAAAAACGGTTTCTAAAACAGTTTACAAATGGATAGAGGCCATCTCCACACTGCAGGACTGCTTTGAATCAACAGACTGGCAGATGTTTCAAGATGCAGCAGGAGACAAAATACAGGAATACACAGACTCTGTCATAGGCTACATTAACAACTGCACAGAGTATGTTGTTCTATCCATTAATGTTAAATCATTTGCAAACCAGAAACCATGGGTCAACGGTGAAGTGCGGGCCAAATTAAGAGCATGAACTGCTGCCTTCAACTCTGGTGATTTAACTGCTTATAAGAAGTCCAGGCATGACCTTCAAAGACCCATCAAATCAGTCAAAATTTACTTTAGGGACAGAGTGGAGTCCGAATATCATGGCTCTGACGCCTAACGCATGTGGAGCAGTCTACGCTACATCACAGACTACAAAGGAAGGAAAAGCAGTTGTGTGTCTTTGTCTGCTTCCTTACCAGATGAGCTCAATACATTCTATGCTCGCTTTGAGGCAGACAATACATTTCCTGCTGTGAAAATTCCTGCTGACACTGACACCTGCCCCTTGGTTCTAACCACACACGAAGTGAGTAAGGCCTTCAAGAAAGTCAACGGCCACAAAGCTCCAGGTCCAGATGGCATACGCGGACGTGTCGTGAGGGCCTGCGCTGTCCAGTTAGCAAATGTCTTCAACAACATCTTCAACCTCTCCTTGAGACTTACAGTGATCCCCACATGCTTCAAGCAAACCACCATCACCCCTGTTCCCCAAAAAACAACCTGCCTGAACGACTACCGCCCTGTATAACTGACATCAGTCATCACGAAGTGCTTCGAATGGCTAGTCAAATCCCTCATCTGCTCCTCTCTGCCTGACACCTTGGACCCATTACAATTTGCTTACCAGTCTAGATCCACTGATGACGCCATTGCAAAGGCCATACACTCTGCACTAGAACACTTGGAGGGAAGAGACATCTATGCGGATGCTGTTCATTGACTACAGCTCTGCATTTAACACCATCATCCCTACCAAACTTATAGCCTAACTGAAAAATCTGGGTCTTAACAGTCACTTATGTAACTGGGTCCTGGACTTCCTGACCGGCAGACCCCAGGTGGTTAGAATCGGCAATCACACATCCTCCTCACTTACACTCAGCACTGGTGCCCCACAGGGATGTTCACTCAGTCCTCTCTTGTACTCCCTGTTCACATATGACTGCTCTGCTAAGCATAGCTCCAACATCATCATCAAATTTGCTAATGGTACTAATGGTGATGAGGTTAATGCACTCACAGCATGTTGTGCTGAAAACAATCTCTCTCTAAACATCAGCAAGACCAAGGAGATGATTGTGGACTACAGGAAGTCACAGAGAGAGGGTCACGTTCTCATTCACATCAATGGACAGATAGTAGAGACAGTTAAGAGCTACAAGTTCCTTGGCATTCACATCTCTGAGAATCTTTCCTGGAGTCCATAGTGAAAACAGCCCGTCAGTGTCTCTACTTCCTGCGGAGACTGAAGAGGTTCGATCCATTCGATCACGGACAACCAGACTGGAGAACAACTCCTATCTTCGAGCCATCAGACTACTTAACAATCAGCTGCCCTCCATCTAAAAAAATTGAATACATGCTGCCCTTATGTTTACTTTCATTGTACTTGCACTGCCACTTTTTTTTTTATATTCCTTCATGTTACTCTGTGACACTCTATAATGACTTTTTGGTCAATGCTCTACTCAGGAATACATCTGAATATGTGCTGCTCTTAAGTTTTTTTATTGCATCTGCACTGCCACTTTAATTTTCCTCCATGTAGCTCTACATTACTCTACAATGACATTTTAGACACTGTTCTACCCCAGTAATCATAATATTACCTCAGGACTACTTATGAACACTATAACTCTTAACACTGATTACCTTTATTGTACCTGTTACTTCCACTTATGGGCATATAATGCTCTGTCCATGTCTTTCTGTCTATGGGCACTGTAGTCACTCAATAACCTCAGTGCTCTCCTCGTACGTCGTCTTATGTCTTGTTATTGTCACTGTATGTCTGAGCCTCGTCACAAGCATTTCAATGCCCAATTTCCCCCAGTGTTAACTATGCAAATGGCAAATAAATGCCTCTTGACTCTTGACATAAAAAAATGTGAACACATGATGTGACACATGATAAGTGTAAAGGTTTTCTGTTAACTTCAGTATTTAACAAGATAGTTTTTCTTGATAATTTTTAATCCAGCCATACAATATCTCTTTCATTTTCACAACCCTCCTCTTTCTCACATTTTTTCTCACATTTGACTGTCACATCTTACTTTCAGAGTTACTTCTAACAAATGAAGCATCCTTAAAAATGTCGCCTCCTGATTTCATAAGCTGTGTGTTATTAACCAGCATTATGCGGCAAAAAGCATTAGTTCATCTAATTTCTTTTTCACTATTGCAGCAACATGACAAAACTGCTAAAAGTAGTATGTTTGATATAAACTTTGTCTTGTTTACATCCCTTTTAGAGGCTTAAATGTATAATAATCTATTTAGGTGTAGGATGGTAAAAAATGTGCTAAAAAGACATTTAGAAATGTATTTGTTGGTCATTACAAGCTAATTTTGGCCTGTCTTTGTATTATAGATGGTTCATGACAGCTGCACAGATGTCAGTGGATGTTTTTTAGAAAGGACATTGACTCAAACAGAAACCAACAGTACTGCTGATTAAGTCAACAACACATTAAAATATATTTCCAGTTGACAAATATTTTGACATGACCTATGACCTTAACATAAAGTCATATACAATATATAAGACTTAAACTGAATAATAAATGTCTGTAGCTATTTTTTACATTACATTTAATTTATTTAGTCTGTATAAGAAATGTATTTGTTTAATGCTTAACCTGTAAACATGATGGTTGCCTTTTGATTGTTGTAACCATTCACAGGTAAATTCAATAAAAATTCCAGAACCTCAGCTTCTTTTTCACTGTGCTAATTTAGTGCATCTTTTTGCAGTACTGGTGTGATGTGCACTGACTGGTGAGTGAATACCATGTTTAGTATGTAAAGTCGTTTTAACATTTAATCTATAAAATGCACCAGTATCTAATTTACCCTTACTTGTACTTTTTTAGATACTAGTTTATTTTCCATTAAGTAATAGTACTTATTCATTAACTTTCATTATTTTTTAGGTACTAGAGCTTTTTCTTTGGGTACTAGTGATTTTTCTTTAGGTACTAGTGTTTTTTGGAAAGTTACTAGTACTTATTCATTAGATACTAGTGTTTATTATTATTATTATTATTTATGTATTTATTTAAAAATGTTATGTAGGGGGACCCTGTTAAACCCTTTGCTACCATACACCTGATGGATACTGTAAAATGGCAATCACAGGAGGAGGGTGTGGTGACAGAAGATGGAATAGACATGTGTCAGTGCACAAGCCTTGATGAAGCCTTCATAATAGCCTTCTGTATGTATTCTGCTTTCAACATTGCATATCCAACACACAGAGGCACATTCTCAACATTAGAAGATGGAGACAAGCACTGTCAGTAATTTTACTCTGAATTATTAGCCTTTTGTATTAGATCCTCATGCCTCAACTCTATCATTGCCCAAAGTGCACTCACAAGGACAGTTAATCCAACAAGTTGTAGTTGTAAATGCACATGTACCAAATAGTAGTATAACCCGTGGTATAGATGAGTGCCAGTCAACTTTATTGGGATTCCATTCTTTTAGAAACCATGCACAGGACGCATATGTACATTTGGTACTCAGTGAAGAGTCAGTAGTACAGTTGTATTATAATATAACGGAGAAAGATCTGGCTGCAGACTTGCACTCTCAGACTCTTGCGCTTCCACTAGTGACAACACTTGCAGTCTTTTTTTATTTGATTTTTATTCTACTTATTGGTTACTTTTTGTTTGATTCTCTCAACATGAGTTTATTCTCTTGTGTAGGTATGGTTGACTGGAAGTCTGTCAGTCCAGATGTAAGGAAGACGTACAGAGTGGAGTTGGAGCTCAGCAGATGTATGATGCTGTAGATACTGTGGTATTTGAAAGAAGGGCGTCTTCACAGCTTTCTATTCAGACAAAGAGTTGGATTCTGTTCTATGGACTGCTACTACAGAATGAATGAATGAATGAGTGGTATATCTATCTATCTATCTATCTATCTATCTAATTGGTGAGTAAAACTGAAAGCTAAATAAATGTTTTAGTGGATAAAGCTGTGTCTGTTTGCTTAGTTACTAAAGGTTACTAAATTCTTCTAACTAATTTTTACATTTGATGATTTAGTGTTTTTGTCATATTTATTTTTCTCTATTAGGCAAAACGCCTCAAGGTTACGTATGTAACCCTGGTTCCTTGAAGGAACGAGACGCTGCGTTGAGTGCTTTGGGGAACGTCCCTGACGAGACCGACTCTGAATATCATGTGCAATCTGTCCAACGGAAGGGCGTGAAGTCACGGATCGGGGTGACGTAGCGACCAGGAAGCTATAAAAGCAAAGCCGTGCAGCTGGCTTCAGCTTCGAGTAGGGAAGCAAGCGCCGGCAGGGGTGCCGGGAGTATGGCTCTGCGACGCAGCGTCTCGTTCCTTCAAGGAACCAGACTGCCAAATCCCTGCCTAGTGTGTATCCGAAGAGCACAGCTAAGGCGAGAGAACAGAAGAGCCCGGAGTGGCTCGCATATCAAGATCGTAGAATCTGACAAATGTAGAGGGCGTGGACCACCCCGCAGCGTTCCAGATGTCCAAGAGGGACACACCTCCTGAGAAGGCCTTGGAGGCCGCCATACCCCGAGTAGAGTGAGCCTTGGCCCCCAAAGGAGGGGGAAGACCAGAGGAGACGTTGATAGCCTCAACTATCCAACGACTAAGGGTCTGCTTGGTGGCAGGAGAACCCTTGTTAGTAGGACCGTAGCAAACAAGCAATTGGTCGGATTTTCTCCACAGGGCAGCTCTGTGGACGTATATACAGTTTAGCTTCTCTTGGTCTGGCTCCCGAAAGGGAGGACAAAAGGCCTGCAGTTCAATTCAATTCAATTCAAGTTTATTTGTATAGCGCTTTTTACAAAATAAATCGTTACAAAGCAACTTTACAGAAAATTATGTTTCTACAATATTTAGTAGTAGCTAGTAGTTTGTGCACATTTGACAGGATTTTAGAAAAAATAATAATAATAATAATACAAGACGTAGTCAGCTAGACGATGAACTATCAATATTATTAATTAAGTTATTATATGATTCAGTCACACATTTAGCAATAATTGTTAGTTCTGTTTGTTGATTCAAGGTAGCATCATCTGGGGTCCTCTGAGGGTCAGCATCATCTCTTCTCAGGTTTTCTGGATTCAGACTGGAGCTTGTTTAAATCCTAGTTACCACGGGATGTAAATCCCGTGGCGAAACATAGAAACAAAATACAGACATCATTAGCATAGCTGCTGATCCAACAAAGTAAAATTAGTTTAACCCAAGCTAATGAATAAAAATGCAACTTTGAACAGATGCAACTACACTCACAATTAAAAAGATACATTATTTGAATGCTTGGCGAAAGAGATGTGTTTTTAATCTAGATTTAAACAGAGAGAGTGTGTCAGTACAATAGGTTGTGGTGTAACAGAGGGAACCTTTGGAACATAACCTGCTCGAGGGTATAAGAATGCTTTGGCCATACCAGGGGTAAAGTCTAGATAAGTAGGGGCCACCGAAAGGGCCTGGAGATCTTCAACTCTCTTTAGTGAGGTTATTGCCAGTAGCAGGGCAGTTTTAAGTATCAGATGTCTATCTGAGATATCTTGTATTGGCTCGAATGGAGCTTTACAAAGAGCCTCTAGAACCACAACCAAATCCCAGGGGGGAACACGGGACCGTACTGGAGGTCTTAGCCTCAGCGAACCGCGGAGCAAACGTGTGACTGATCATTGAAAGGGACATGGAAAGCAGCTATGAACAGTTTCCACTTCAGGGTGTACAGTTTCCTCGTTGAGGGAGCTCTGGATTGGTGTAGGGTCTCAACAACCTCGGTTGAGAGACCAGCTGCTAACAGTTGTGCCCCCTCAGGGGCCACACCCACAGCTTCCACAACTCTGGGCAAGGGTGAATTATCGTGCCCTGCACCTGTGAGAGTAGGTCTGTCCTGATCGGTATCTCCCACGGAGAGCCGTCGAGGAGCGAGACTAGATCTGAGAACCATATTCGGCCCGCCAGAACGGGGCTACTAACAACAGACGGACCCTGTCCTGGCGTACTCTCGCCAGAACTCCCGGGAGCAGAGCGATAGGGGGAAATGCGTACAGACGAAGCCTTGGCCAGGTCTGTACCATAGCGTCCAGTCCCAGAGGAGCTGGATGAACTAGAGAGAACCAGAGGGGAAATTGCGATGTCTCCTGAGTCGCAAAGAGGTCCACCTGGGCTGTTCCAAACACTCTCCATATCTGCTTCACCACCTCGCGGTGAAGCATCCATTCCCCGGGCCTCGGCCCCTGCCTCGACAGTATGTCTGCTCCCACATTCAATCTCCCAGGAATATACACTGCTCTGATCGAGAGGAGTTTGCCCTGGGACCAGAGAAGGACCTGGTGTGCCAGCTTGTACAAGGGGCGTGAACGCAGACCCCCCTGGTGATTGATATAAGAGACCACTGATGTGTTGTCGGTGTGCACCAACACATGGTGACCTCTCCCAGTACCGGGCCCTGATTCAAGAACCAAGGTTTCTTCCACATGTCTAAGGCACGAAGGCATCGCCGCGTGACCTTGATAACTCGAAGTGGATTTCCCCTCGGGAAAAAATCCTTGGACTTGAGCCACCACTGTAGGGGTCTCATGTGCAGCAGGCCAAAAGGTATCACGTTGGACGCAGCTGCCATCAGCCCTAAAAATCTCTGGAATTGTTTGACAGTGAGTGACTGGCCTTCTTTGACTCTCTCGACTGATGTGAGGATCGACTCGATCTGAGCAGGAGACAGATGTGCCTGCATCGTGGTCGAATCCCACACTACGCCTAGATAGGTGGTTCTCTGAACTGGAGAAAGTACACTTTTCTTGGCATTTAGTCTCAAACCCAGCTCCCCCATGTGTGCGAGACCGACATCTCGATGTCGAACCGCCATCTGCTCTGATTGAGCTAGGATCAACCAATCGTCGATATAATTTAGAAAACGGATGCCCTGCATACGGAGGGATACCAGAGCCGCATCTACACATTTCGTGAACGTGCGGGGTGAGAGTGCAAGGCCGAAGGGAAGTACTTCATAAGCTTTGCCCCAGAAAGCGAACCTCAGAAACTTCCTGTGTTGTGGAAGGATGGTTATGTGGAAGTATGCGTCTTTGTGATCTATTGTGACAAACCAGTCCTCGGATCTGATTTGAGCTACAACCTTCTTGACAGTGAGCTTTTTGAACTTAAGTGGCATAACTGAGTGGTTCAGGTGACGTAAGTCTAAGATCGGACGATAGAGGTGGCGAATCCCCAGCAACAGTCTCCACATCGACCTCCTTGGAGGAAGAGAGGTGAAGAGCTGATCCCTCACCCTGGGGGGAAGAAACCGACGAGCGTGCTTCTGAACCCAGGGTTTGGGCGCCTGATCTGGCAGATGAGGAAGGAGATAAGGACTGGCCCATCTCCATTCCCTCTGACAGATCCACCTGCGAACCCCATGAGTGCAGCAGCCGTTCTGCCTCGGCAGAAGCGGGGCCAGCAACGCGAGGAACGCTGGTGAAGGCTCCCTCCTCCAAGAGAGCCCTCCGGGATCGAAGCGTCCGCATTGGCAATCGCTCGCATTGCGGACAAATCAAGACCTAAACTTGTGGCGGTGATGACGTCAGTAAAGTTTTGAAGGTACTTTCAAAAGTAATGTAAAATAATATTCTTAATATCATTAACGCCGTTTTTACCTTGGAAGAATTACATTTGGTTTTAAAGTACATTTCAAACCTGTGGGAAGCACTGATGTAATTTTGTAAATATACAGGTCCATCTCAATAAATTAGAATGTCATGGAAAAGTTCATTTATTTCAGTAATTCAACTCAAATTGTGAAACTCGTGTAATAAATTAATTCATTGCACACAGAATGAAGTATTTTAAATCTTTGGTTCTTTTAATTGCAATGATTTGGGCTCAGATTTAACAAATTAGATAAAGGTTATATGCCAATCAGCTAATCAACTTTAAACACCTGCAAATGTTTCCTGAGCCTTCAAAATGGTATCTCAGTTTGGTTCACTAGACTACACAATCATGGGGAAGACTGCTGATCTGACAGTTGTCCAGAAGACAATCATTGACACCCTTCACAAGGATGGTAAGCCACAAACATTCATTGCCAAAGAAGCATGTTAACAGAAAGTTGAGTCGAGGGAAAAGTGTGGAAGAAAAAGATGCACAACCAACCGAGAGAACCACAGCCTTATGAGGATTGTCAAACAAAATTAATTCAAGAATGTGAGTGAACTTCACAAGGAATGGACTGAGGCTGGTTTCAAGGCATACAGACGTGTCAAGGAATTTCCTGAACCACAGAAAATGTCAGAGGCATCTTACCTGGGCTAAGGAGAAGAAGAACTGGACTGTTGCCATTGGCAAAAGCACCAAAAGTTGGTTGAATGACCATGGTGTTGGTGTGCTTGACTGGCCAGCAAACTCACCAGACCTGAACTCCTAGAGAATCTATGGGGTATTGTCAAGAGGAAAATGAGAAGCAAGAGACCAAAAAATTAGTTGAAGGCCACTGTCAAAGAAATCTGGGCTTTCATGCCACCTTAGCAGTGCCACAAACTGATCACCTCCATGCCATGCAGAATTGAGGCAGTAATTAAAGCAAAAGGAGCCCCTACCAAGTACTGAGTACATGTACAGTAAAAGGCTAACAGTTCACTTCATTTAGTTATTTATTTATTTAATTGGTTTTATGCAGTAATTTGTTGAGATAGTGATTTGGTGGGTTTTTGTTAAATGTGAGCCAAAATCACCACAATTAGAAGAACCAAAGACTTAAACTACTTCTGTGTGCACTGAATTTATGTTAGTTTCACAATTAGAGTTGAATTACTGAAATAAATGAACTTCTCCTCGACGTTCTAATTTATTGAGATGCACCTGTAGTAGCCTAATGTATTTTTTGGTCATCGAGTGACCTCTGGTGGCAGGATGGAGAAGACACCAATTTTATTATTTTATTTCAAGTAGGGGTAGGTGCAGCCTGGAGCAATGGGCGTGCCAAAAGGTTTCTCGTTGGTGAAACGAAAGGTAGGGGGCATGCCAAAAGGTAATGGAAAGCTTGCTGTAAAAAAAAAAATGAAAAGGTAGCCATAAATTCAACATGTATCTGGCTGGAAAATCCTCCTATTACCAACGCCACAAAAATGGTCTACTATGTGACAGAAAACAAATAATGTGTGATTTTTAACAATATTTGAATTTATTGACATTTATCTTTATTACACTATTACATTTAATTGCATACTAATATTATGTATTATTATATGGATTGTAAATTATGCAAAATTACAGCATATAATGGTAGAGTTCTCCTTTGTTATATACGTAGTGCCTCTCTCAGTGGATGGAACACAGATTTTACTAATACTGTAAAATATATATATAGCCTGAATAATATATGTCAAATAATGTTCTTAGTCTTTTCTTCCTTTGAGAAAAAATTACAGCCAGAAACTACAATAACTTACTATGAATTAAATGGAAAATTAAATTAAATACAATTAATTGTGTATAAATACAAAATACATAAACGCGTGACTTTTAATTATAAACATTACTTTGAAATGTCTATATTGCGTGCTGATCCTTCAGATGAGAAAATATACATTTTTACAACCGTCTAAAACATATTATATAAAGGTCATAAAGTAGACATTGCCATAATTCATCAACTCGAGTTCATAAGCAATCGCCTGGCATAAATGTGCACTATTCATTCATCGAGAATCACTTTGAGGCAATCTGATCTAAGCGCTGTTTGGCCTGTTGAACGAGCAACAGCGCCGCCTTGTGACACTGCAACGTACAGTTCTCTCTTTTTTAGTTAATAAAAGCATTTTAAGTTTAATAATCGAAAGGCTGTATCAAGATTTGTGTTTTTCAATCCCCAAAATATAAGATGAATTAAAAAGATAAGGTGCTTGTTTTACCATTGCAAATACTGAATAATTTTTATGACAGTAACCAGGAGGGATTTTGCTTTATTGACACATGTATACTCCTTAATAACCCTCTGGAGTCCATTAACGCATATATGCGTTTTGAGTCATTTTCTCCAGATAACCCCGAAAAGAACTTAAATTACACTCTCAGTTTTAATCGTACAGATAAGAGCAATACATCAATCGAATCTGTAAAGGGTCTACTTTTTTGGATACAGACATACTAACAAAACACCTTTGTGCACTTATAAAATAAAGATAACAAACAAGGTATGCTGTCTGCAGCCTTTGTGTGCTCTGATCTTCATTTACAAACACGTCATTAAAATGAACTGTAACTCCGTGAATACTCAACGAAGAGATATGAGAGAGATATCTATAGAAAGCCTGAAATGTCTACTTTTAAACTAAACAAGTAATCCATATGAAAACAACGCGATGTCTATTTTTCATGTCTCCATTCATTATATCTAATGTGACCACGCCCCCGCGCTTAACGCGCTATTCAGATTCAAACTGAAGCGCGCGGTTTGAATACGTGTGACGGACTGAAAATATTACAGTGAAAGATAAAAGTACTGAGTAATAATAGGTAACCCAAAACTAGTATTCTTTTTCTCTCTTTCTTCAGTTCAAGTATTTAAAAGAGTCTAAAAAGTTATTCTAAATGCCACACAGAATTAACTGTATTCTGATTGAGGCCTGTAGGTGGCGCATTGCACTAGAGTGATGAGGAATGACGTTAGGGTCAAAAGGGCAAAGTCATTAAAAGAAAGCGCCAAAACGCTGCAGACACTAATGTGTGTTTTCTCATCATTTTATACAGGTATGTAAAATGTTTGTATGGATCAATATCGATCAATTGTGACACTTGAGACATTCATAAATGCTTTAAGACTCTGTTTGTTCAGTTTAACTGATTGTGAGTGTTCAAATTATTATTTTATTTGTAATTCCGTCGATGCAATCTCCAGATGAGTAAACAGTCTAAATTCATGAAGCTTATAGATGATGGTATGTGTAAGAGGTTTGAAACAATTATACAACAACAACTATATTTCATGTGTAATCTTGATAGATTTTCCAGGTTGAGCTGTATAATGGGTTGTATTGTGTTTACTCACACCATTTTGTTATGGGCAAAAGTGAAATTCAAAATGTTGTTTTTCTCTAAAAATATACACTAGTAAGTGTTTAAAATTATATCTACATTAGTGGAGACTGTTAATCATTATTGATTGGTTATTCCATCGGAGTTATTCTGTCTGTTTCATAGAAAGTATTCTGATTTCTCTTTGTTTACTTTAATATATATATATAAAATGAATAAAGTGAAACGTTAAAGTGTTGAGTGAAAACGGTGTGATGTTACAAGACAAGACACGACACATGTAAAGTTGTATCCAGATGTTTATTAAAGTTGCTCAAAAGTGTAAAATAGAAGAGAAATGGTCAAATGTATTACACTAGCTGACTTAATGGACATACATTTAAATGCTGTGAGTTAAATTGTATGCATGACCTGTTATGAATGAGTTATACTTACCTGTTACCTGAAAAGGTTTTTTTAAAAAAAGGGCAAAGTCATTAAAAAGAAAGCGCCAAAACGCTGCAGACACTAATGTGTGTTTTCTCATCATTTTATACAGTTACCATATCTCATCCTTCTTTGTTGAGACCGGTAACATACGCCCACACAGAAGAAAAAGCAGCCAGACTGTTCTTCGAGTTTTTATTTTATTTTACTGTTTGCTTCGCGATGAGAGGAATAAGACATAAATCACTCATGCAGCTCATTATGCAGGGCTTTGTCTTCTCAGGTGTAAATCACAATGATATTCATGATAGTTGACGCCTACTCGCATATGACTTTTACCAACAAAAAGTGTCTTAGAAAATTTAAATCAATATATTGTTTTCTGTGAATGAGTAAACAAGATGATTTTCACATAATTTAGAAAGAAAAATTCTAGGCTACAAGCTCCAGTTCTCACTAGTCCCGGGAACCAATGTTATGTATGTGTTTTATGGCTTTATTCAAGTGATTTAACGTTTTTAGTTTTTCACTAACCATGCATAACATTTTTTTTCTCAAAAATACAATCATGTACATTAGGGCCGGGACTTTAACGAGTTAATTGAGATTAATTAATTACACAAAAAATAACGCGTTAACTAAGATTAATTAATTACAGAAAAAAAATTCCCGCATTTTTAATAACTTATTTTTGCACCGCAGAACGTTTCTCACTTGATGCGTTTCGGCGGACCGATTATACTGAAGCACCAACTAGCGTTCGCATATCACCGCAGCACATGATCGAACCTCAAGTATCACCTCAACGCAAAACATATAGCAGCTAGCGTGGACTTTACACTTTATGTTGAACTATGTATTATTTTGTTGGTGCAACAGTTTATGTTGAACTCTTTATTGTTTTGGCCAAGGTTATTGAGAGTTGGACTTAGTATGTTATGGCCTCTGAAGCAACAGAGAGATGTTTTCTAATAGTCAGTGTTTCCAATGTTCTGAATGTAATTGACAGTATTGTGTTTTACTTAAAAAAAAAAAAAAAAACACTTTACAGAACGTTCCAGCACCAATAAGCTTCCTGAATTTCTGAAATGTACTATTTCTAAATTGTTTCTAAATATGCTATTGCTACACTTCATGGCAAAAATTTCACTGGTCTGCTAGACTTGGTTGAACAAAAATAAACTATATTTTGTTGCTTAAGCTTATGTATTCAGTCATTATTCAATGGTATACTATAAATCCATGTGAAAAAAAAATTACTTCGATCTGTTCTCAGGTCAAATATTTATCTGCGATTAAAATGCGATTAATTTCGATTAATTAATTACAAAGCCTCTAATTAATTTTTTTTTTTAATCGAGTCCCGGCCCTAATGTACATACATGCATTTCACATATTATTTTAGCCCAGTTTGTGCTGATTACAGTGATATTAGACTTTACCCATTTAGATATTTATAAGAAACGGAAAAAAGCACAAATATCAGGGCATGACAAAACTTCTCCAGGCCCCAAAAATACCCTTAGACTCCAGAGGGAGTCATATGTTGTGATTTCAAATTTTCCATTCTCTTTGTTGTGAGTGTTACAAGCTCTTGGTGCACAAAGAAGAACTGTAAAATTGCAAAGACTAAAGTCTCAAATCCAAAGAGATATTCTTTATAAAAGTTAAGAGTTAACCACACCCTCCTAAAAGGGCTCATTCTAACATGCCTCCACTTCTACGTCAGACGTTGGAAGATTTGCATAACACCGCCCAGATGTTTACGCAAAGAAAGATGGTGTAACCTTTATTAGCTGTTGTAGACTCCATGTTGTGGAGGAGATACTGTGTGTTTCGTTGTAAAAGCGAAACATCTTTGTTTGGCCAAAAGAAGACACAACTATGAGTCAGTGGATAAATTGTATTTCAACAATGTTCCAGAACAGTTCAACCCAAATATACAGACGTGTGCTGCACATTTTATGGAGGATGAGGACTGTTTCCTGAACCAGTAGCCTACAATGCATCTGTGGCACAAAGGCTGTTTCCTTGAAGTGATGCAGTTCGATCTTTGCAAGGACAGTTTGGCGTTTCTAACTAACGTTACGTTTTTTAAATATTTAAATAATGACCCATTTAAATACATTTTACAGTTTCTACAGCACACGAGGGAATTTCAGCATTAGTAAACAGTTCTCACACACATGGAACTAGCAGATACAAAACCTGTAGGGCAAGCAAAAGCAAAAATGTTTCTCCATATATACTCGGTCAGTCGTTAATATACCTGGGCAGCTGCCCAACTGAAGTCTATGTGTGGGATGCACTGTACAGTGTTTCAAAACTTATAAAAATATTACAAGTTTACAAGTTTTCTATGTGCTTGTGTACATATAATTGTTTCTTTTCTATGTGGTTTCCTCAAAAAAGTACATCCGTCTCCTTGTTTTATGTTTCCTATCTAATCTCTCTCCTATATGTTGCTGGCTCATTAATATTCAACATATGGTTACCATACTGGGCACAAATGCACATTTAAAAAATACTCGTATCTGTTAAGTTCAGGATATCTCTGGTCTAAAAAGTCACTAAAAGATAAATACTAGTCCAAGTCACTATTGGAATAAATAGTATCTTATGGTTAAGTACTAATATATAATGAATAAGTAGGCTACTAGTAATTTACAAAAGACACTTGTACCTAAAAAATAAACACTAGCACCAAGAAAATAGATAGTAGTATCGCTTATGTGTTACAAATGTCTTTCCATATGTTAAGTCCACTGTAGGACACTTTTGGTTGATTGGAATGCACCATATATCTATGTGCCTTGTTTCCAGTGGCACCAAATTAAGTGCAATATTACCCTAAATAAGGTCCATATCTCACAGGTCAGTTTTTATTTGATTTTATTATTATTTTTTAAAGGGGCCATGAACTGAGATACCAAAATTCCCTTGATTTTTTTTGACATATAAAAGGTCACTGTATGATTGAAAACATGAAAATATTCTGCAAGTTCCAAAACTCAAATCTTTCTCGTTAGTCTAAAACGGCTTATATTCAAGCCAATTTGCTGAAACGACAGATTGTGGAATGTGCCACTCTATGATGTAATAGTGAGGCTAAACCCCGCCTCCACAGAAGTAGATCAATGCCTGCTTCTACATCACTGCCTGTTTAGCCCTGCCCACTGATTTGCGCATGCAGTGTTTACGAGAGAGGCGAATGGATCTATGCAAAAAGATGCCTCCGAAGACAATGAGACATGCAGTGCCAAGTTGTGGAAAAACAGTCTAAACATTGCCTTCCTTCTGATCCCAACGTTAGTAAAGGGTGGATGAACTTTATTTTGAATGAAGTTTGTTCAAAATAAAGGCTGTTTCAGTAAGAACTTGGTTGTTTAATTCATTTACAAACAAGGCACAATTTGATGTGAGATTTTCGGAAAGATAGAAACTAAAACATGATGTTGTGCCAAATATATATTGGATCCGACCAGGGCCGCTGCTGGCCAAATGGGTGCCCTAAGCAGGATTGTATTGTTGTACCCCCCTTTCTCAAATATGATGATAAAAAAAAACTACTATGGGGTGAAAATAGAACTTTAAACAAATAAAAAAGTAAATTAATAAATTGTATTAATTACAAATTACAATTGTAGCTGTCGATATTTACCTATGGCTATAACTTTATTATAACTCTAATTTATTTTATAGTCTCAAGCATTCAGAAATCATGCAAAAGGAAATTAAACAGTTTTACTGTGATAAAACCATGGTTTATTTTTGTAAGGGTTGTGATATGCACGTTTTTTTGTTGAAGAAATTATAAAGGCTGTGTCACCTATAGCAAAAAGGTGGCTTTGATGAGTGGGTCGGGGCCGAGAGACGTGGGCACGAGGAGTGAGGCCAGGTGTAGAGATTGGAGATGCGCTGCACCTGCGCCCCACCACCGGTCTCGAGTCCCACGTAGGAGATGGAAGGATATAGAACTGGAGCGACGACCGTGAAGGACGAGAGAGGACCAGGCCTGGGCCATTATTTTATGTTTGCTTTTTATTTATGCGCACCAGTCATCCGTGAGGGGCTGGTGCGCTGTTTTGTGTTTATTTGTGATTATTAAAGTTTCATTTTGATTGTGCGCCGGTTCCCGCCTCCTTCTTCCCGACGATTATGGAGTTAATATTATTACAGTGGCCAAAAATGAAAGATTAAGTGAATATTTGATTTAAATGTTTGGTCAGTATAGCCTAAACAAGGATTTGATTGTCCTGTAAGTGTTACAGCAGCAATAACATGGCATTTGGCTCCCTTTGCAGGCATTTGTAATAAGATGTTCATTGTTTATTTTGTATTTACCTACATTATGTATTTTAATAAATTTTAACAGTGTTATTATTAACCAACCATTATTGCCTCATTGCTTTTGATAGAATGCATTTTAAGTCATTTTAAAGGCTATTGATGGCTTAGGTCTGTTTTTATAGCAACAACAACAACAAAAAATATTACAGTATATTAATACTTCTTTGTAAATTATTATTTGAAGTAACAAAACCATGGTTAATTTGAAGTTACCATGGCTACAAGAACGATGATTTGTGGTGTTATTGTTAAAAACTATGGGTAATTTTCGTAAGGGAACCTGAAAAAAAATAAAATAAGAACTTCACAGGAATGTGCCTGAAAGTGATAAACGGGCCTTGTTTTATAATTAATAATTGGCCTAAACGATTTAGAATTTATTTTAATATATATTAAAAATGTGTAAGAGGTGCATTGCTGACATAAATGAACACATTACAATTGTTTTATGACTGTAAGTCTTTCTCCTGAAATGATATTGAGCTTCAAATTTGTGTTTGAGCCCATGTCAAAAAGGAGCATAATATGATTTACAGTATGATTTACAAACATTCAATTCAATTGTGCATTAAAGCTGACATCTAGATGAACAATTACAGTTGTTTTTATGACTCTAAGTAATTCTCCAAAAATGCTACTGACGTTAGAAAAGTGTATACCAATATCGCATGTAACTTTAGAGACGGTCCCTAAATTTGAGACTCTCGAACGTCCAAGCTCAAGCAAACTTCATGCTTTTTTTTATTTTTTATATATAGTCTTCTTTTCTCTGCGCCCGATTGTTGATGGCCTTTACCCGGGCATAGATGTGAATGCATCAATTATGAACATCAAGCCGCAAACATGAGGTGCGAGCGGTCACAAGCGAGGATGGGAGAATGGCGCACGTTTTTTTTTTTTTTTTTTTTTTGAGCAACTGGGAAGTTGCCCCCTCTGGGAGTTAGTACCCTACGCAGACTGCGTACTCTGTAGGATCCTCGGAAGCCAGTATTTCGAGGATGCTACGTTATCGACATCCGAAGAATATCCCATACACAGGAAAGAATGGATGCATATGTGTATCCTTCGCACTCTCAAATCACCCACAATCCTATGCGCGCAGCTTTGCTATCTAACGTAAGTTCAAAAATTAAAAAATGTTGCACGTTAACGTAGTCGGAGCGTTAACGGTTTTTATTTACATTACCAAACATTTGTTATAACTGTAGTAAATATAAGTAAAGTTTGACGTTTAAATGCCAGTACAAATTACTACCGTATTGATATTGTAAATTATACAAATACAAATGGTTAACTGAACCGGACCTGTCATTTAACAATTGGTTGCATCAACGGCATTTCTTTTATAAATAACTAGTTAAGTTGTCCAAAGTAACTTAATGATACCATTCACAGTTTTTCGAACGGACCTTTTCACTGATGTAATGACGCAATTACGTGCACTTGCTAGCCTGTTCCATTTACGTGTTTTCCGTATGCTAAAGAGGAGTCTCACCTAGCCTCTGAAGGAAGTGACTTGGAAGGATCAGTCCTACCAAGAAAGTATCCTTGACATTGAGAAACGCCTTGTGTATACACAAATCCGCCGCGAACTCATGGGCGTCGCCATCTTGCCTGCCGCCATTACTGCGTGCCTGCGAAGTGTGACGGTGTGACACTTGCCGGTGCCCTTTAATGACATTTCAATGAAAGCAGATCCTGCTCATTAAAGAAAATGTCTGGTGAAAGGGAACATTGGATAGATGATGTCAGGCAGTGGCTAATACTTACTGATAAAGGTAATTTATTGACAAGATAATGTAATAATGTAAAAATATGTAATGTAATGTAATTAAGAAGTGACCAAACGCTGACATTACTAGCTGTGTTACTAATATGTTCACAAGCTTCACAAGTTTCAAATATTTATTAGGCCATCCTTAAAAATATTCTTGTTTGCCAATAACCCGACCGACCCTGTCAATCTAGGATCAACCCAATTAATACATTTTTCCCCCTTTTAGTCCGACCGACTTGCCGATTGTAATTGCGTTAAGACCCACAGATTTGTTTTACTCTTCAAACAACTAATACAAATGCAATAAAATGTGAGACACAAGCAATTTATGCTTTTCACACACTCTCGCACCACACATCCATTTTCTCACACATAGAAAAATCACGAAGCAAAGAGGACATGGAGACACTCAGCTCTCAGGTTCTGTCAATTTTATTACGAAATTCAAACAATAAATACTCCGCTCGACCAGGAACTCTGTGTAATCCGTATGGCCGTAAACATGGGCAGTCAATGTGCAACAAAGGTTTGTGAATTTCACAAACAGTTTTATTCCAGGCCTGTAGTTTTGTGCTGTTGTTAAAACAGCCAACCACACAACACACTCTTCCCGGTGTTCTGTCGATTTGTCCTACACTGGCAGATTTTCCTACCTCCCACTAAAACAGTGGGTAGTACAATTCGACAATAAAAAATAGTACTGTAAAGTTATGGTTTATTAAAGTCATTAAATATAGTTATTTAGCATGAGAAAAAGGACAGGATATTGATGTGCACATGCGCAATTAACCCGGGTAGGAAAATCTGATGGGTAGGATAAAATGTCAGGAAATCGGCATCAGTGGACAGCAAATATGTACAAAAAAACTAAATAAAAATAACTTTTCGTTCAGTTATCGTGCTACAGCCACCTATGGGACCAACACGCTACTTCTGCTACTTCCTAAGCCACTGCCTTGATGACCCTTTGCATCAGCCACACCGTCTCTCCAGACACGATGGCCGACTCTACGCCTGTGTCTCCAGACAAGATGGCAGACTCTACGCCTGTGTCTCCAGACAAGATGGCCGCCAGCCCAGCACCACTGCACAAGATGGCCAACAACCCAGAGCCACTGCATAATATGACAGCCACAACTGATCTTTCAGAGTCAAGTTAGGTCCCTGTTGATCTTCCAGGGTCAAGTCGGGTCCCCGTGGACTTTCCAGGGTCAAGTCAGGTCTCTGTGGACTTTCCAGGGGTCAAGTCAGGTCCCCGTGGACTTTCCAAGGGTCAAGTCAGGTCCCCGTGGACTTTCCAGGGGTCAAGTCAGGTCCCCGTGGATTTTCCAGGGTCAAGTTGGTCCCTGTGGACTTTCCAGGGTCAAGTCAGATCCCAGTGGACTTTCCAGGGGTCAAGTCAGGTCCCCGTGGACTTTCCAGGGGTCAAGTCCGGTCTCTGTGGACTTTCCAGGGGTCAAGTCAGGTCCCCTTGGATTTTCCAGGGTCAAGTCCGTCCCTGTGGAATTTCCAGGGTCAAGTCAGATCCCAGTGGACTTTCCAGGGGTCAAGTCAGGTCCCCGTGGACTTTCCAGGGGTCAAGTCAGGTCCCCGTGGACTTTCCAGAGTCAAGTCAGGTCCCCGTGGACTTTCCAGAGTCAATCAGGTTCCTGTCGACTTTCCAGAGTCAAGTCAGGTCCCCGTTGATCAGGTCCCCATTGATTTCCCAGAGTCTAGTCAAGTCACTGCTGACCGTCCAGAGTCAGGTCAAGTCACCGCTGACTGTCCAGAGTCAGGTCAAGTCACCATTAACACCCATGAGTCAAGTAAAACCACAGTTAAACTTAATGAGTCAAGTCAAATCACCATTGATCTCTGTGAACAAGGTCAAGTCACAGTTGATCTTTATGATCCCAGTCAAATCACTACCATTCTTCCAGAACTTCATCACATCTCAGTAGATCTTCCAGAGCTTTGTCATACCACAACAGATCATCCAGAGTCTTGTCACATCTCAGCTGAACTGCCAGAGCCTCATCACATCCTGTCTGTTGTACCCAGCAATGTTCTCTCAGCCTGTTGTATTGCTGTAAAGGAGACTGTTACTGCCGCAGAACCTTCGGAGGCGTCAGTAGTATCATTCCATGAACTTTCGTTGTGTCTTGTCACAGCTATGGAGGCCGCCTATGAACTCACCGCCTGCCGTCATGGCCATGGAGACCATCTACCATCTCATCATGGTCACGGAGGACGCCTGTTCACCTGTTCATGTTCTCTGTTTCAGTCCTACCTGATGAAACTTTCTATCCTGTGCCATCGACTCCACTGTGGTGGTCCTCTGATCCGCCCTGTTGTGCTTCTGTCTCATCTGCTCGGCTGTGGTGGTCCTCTGCTCCGCCCTGTTGGGCTTCTGTCCCGTCTGCTTGGCTGTGGTGGTCCTCTGGTTTCTGTCACGTCTGCTTGGCTGTAGTGGTCCTCTGCACCGCCCTGGTGGGCTTCTGTCCCATCTCCTTGGCTGTGGTGGGCGTCTGCTCCACCCTGGTGGGCTTCTGTCCCGTCTGCTCAACTGTGGTGGTCATCTGCTCCGCCTTGGTGGGCTCCAGTTCCACCTGCTCCACCCTGGTTTCCTGATCTGCTGGCTTCGCCCTGGCCCCCTGAACTGTCTGATCCACCCTGGCTACCTGCTAAGCCATCACTCCCTGTCCCTGTTCCCCTCCATGAACCTAGCCCCCCCATCCCTCCCCCTGATCCTCCACCATTCCACCCCCCCTCCCCTTCCTGGTCTCTTTGTTTTGTTTTTGTTGTTCTTTCAGAGGAGCATCTGGAAGCTGCTCCTTGGGTGGTGGGGGTAGTGTCACAGAGTCTGGTTTTTGTATCCCTGGGTGTCCACCAGAGGTCTCATGTCCCCATATTGTCACCCAACTTCATCCCACTTTTGCACCTGTCTATATATACCCTGTTTGTTTGTGTCATTGTTATGGAGTCCTTGTTTAATGTCATCACTTTTCGTGTTCCCTGGCTTATGTCGTGGTTCTTGTTTAGGACTGCTTATCTGGATTTTGACCTTTGCCTGGCTGGATTTATGATTTTGGATTATACCAATAAACACTGCGATTTAATCACCTGTTTGTGTGACACTGATGCACTTGGTGATATTTGGATTCTCAGATAACATGACTTCAAAAATCTCATTGTCTTATGGACATCTTATTGCAAACAAGCTAATACTTAAGTTTTGGAAGAACATCAATGTCCCTACTGTTAAAATGTGGTTGGATGAAATGGTTAGTTTATTACATCGTTAGTTTTTCTTTATCAAACAAACTGGAATAGTTTGATAAGATTTGGTCTCCCCTTTTCCGCTACCTTGATAGCATAGTTTAAGTTGGCGTGTTTAAGTAGGCCAAGTATGTAGTACTGATTGTCCCATTAGTGTAATATGATTTATGTCCCTAGGGTGGGGGTGGGTAATAATGGGAACTGTTCTTTCTTTCTTGTTTTTTGTGTTTTGCTTTTTGTTTTTATTTTATTATTTTCTTTGTTTCTTATGTTTATAATGAGGAATCATAAAACGTGATGTAACATTGATTGTCAAATTGTTGAATTCCCTAATAAACATTTTAAACACAAAATCATATTGCACAGAATTTTAATATTAATTAACTTAGTTGACTAAATTGTCTGATTTAAGCATAAAATCCCATTTTCTTTGGTTATAGTTCTGTTTTTTCTGCTCTAATTTTTGTGTTGTTTTTTCCTTCACTCGTTTCCATGTTCTGCACTTGCTTTTCCAAATGTTGCCGTTAGAGTTTCATGATTAAAATTTAAATCAAGGTTCAAGAAACCTTTGCAGGTGTTTTGAGTTGGGTGAAGCTGTGGGTTTAATTGCTTTGGAAATGATGTTATCAGTTCCTTGTTGAGAAAGATCATGAAGCTCTTGAGCGATTTAGATATTTTATTGATAAAAATGCGGGGCAGCGCTAAAAAGTTTGTGTTGCTGAATGTCAGTGTTTGTGATCTGAACGTGATCTGACGGACTTGTGTGTGTGTGTGAGGTACAGTGAAGACAGGTTATGGAGGCGCTTCATAATGCAGAGGTCAACTGCCTGCTCTGCCTATAGTTAGAAATGGCGCTATAGAGCTGTTTTATTGAATTCATTCATGCTCCAGTCACTAGATGTGTTTAACGGTTTCCTGTGTGATGAATAAAAAACTGTTCTTCACCCTTAAGACAGTAAGACTGAGAGAAGAGGAGGAGTTGTGAAATTGAATGGAAAGGTATAAAATAAGGTGAGACAGATGCAAAATCATTGTGAGGAAAGAGATGACAGAAGCTGGTGAACTACAATGCCAAGTCTTTGTATCCTGAAATTTAGTGCAGTCCTGTATAGTAATATGTATCATGACTTTGCTGGTAATACACAGCCCTAATACTCACACCCCCTTTATACCCCCCACCCCCCAACCCCGTTTTCACAGACAAGACTTAAGCCTGGTCCTAGACTAAAATGTAAGTCTGAGCTGTTTCAAATTAAAGAAACTTGAAACTTGCACTGACTGATCTTAAAATATATCAGTGCCTTTGTTTTGTCTCAAGTTGCACTCCAGTAACATTTATAAAAAAAAATGTTTTAACTGAAATGAACTGTGACCTAACCCTGGTTCTGGCTAAGCCCAGTCTATGAAACCAGGCCATAGTCCAAACATTCATTTTGCCATTATTGTAATAATCAGTGAGATTTTTGTCTGACAACATCCAGTGCTCCACACAGAGATCTGGTCTCCTTAATATTTGTAAACTCTTAGAAATAAAGGTTCTTTATTGGCATCAAAGGTTCTATGAAGAACCTTGAACATCCATAGAACATTTCAAATGCAGAAAAGCTTCTTTATATTCAAAAAAGGTTCTTTATATTTTTATGTTCTTCAAAAAATGATTTAGTAACTTTTCACTGAAAGGTTCTTTTGGGAACCAATAACACCCTTTTGGAACCATTATTTTTATAAGTGTAGCCATTACAGTCAGTCAAACAGTAAACAAAAAAAACAAAAAAATCAACTGATAATTTTGATTGTCAACATTCTTTATTAGCGTTTTAAAGCTATTTGATTAATTATTTTTTATTTATTTTTATTGTAAGTTTTTTTTTTTGATGCAGAGAATATCATTTTATGCAGAAGGTTTTATGGGTCAGTACCCAGATAAAACTACTCCATCTCCTCAAAACCTGGTTTCAAGATGCCATTTAGTTTAAAGGCACATATGTAGTTTTTCTTGACATCACAACTGTCGTCATTCCATTTGCCAATCTCTGAAAATGAGGGACAGTGAAATAAAGAGATTATTGTACCTTCTGCAGTGTGTCTTACCAAATATTCCTCACAGCATCACTGGAATAAATCACTTAGCAAAACATTTACTTAAAAATTAATGTGATTATCCTATAACCAATTAATATCTCTCTGTTCTTACCTTTCCAGTTCATCTCCACACATTCCTCTGTGCTGGTGTACATATGGTTGGGTTCACCACGTGTCCAGATTTCATAATCCCAGTAGGATCCATCAAGCCAAAGAAATTGACCAGACTGAGAGAATGAGAAGGAGTTTTTAAAGAAGAAATAAAGAAAGAAAAATGTCATTAGTGAGAAACTATAGTGCATGCATGTAATAGAAAACCATATAATAACATAAAATCAGTAATTTCTCTTTCTCTCCCTGTTTGTAAAAACCAGCACATCTCAATATTTTTTTACCTTAAAAAGTTCAAAAGCTCCAAGCCAGATGCGCAGGTTATTTGGGTTGAATTTTTTCACAATGCAGAGCAGTTTATCATTATGCTCTTTTTTATGCACTGACACCAGGTGTGCCCCAGGGGCTTTGGTCCTACAGCTGAACTGGATATGAACAAGGAAGAACATTTAATGACTACACATTACATTAATATTATTATAATTATTTTTCATTTCACATTGCATGGGCAAAAAAAAACATACCTCAGCCTGAGTAAAGTTGAGAGGACTGTTGAAGTATTTGACACAGACACTGCCCACTTTGTACCAGTTAGTGAAGCCGTACACATTACACAGTTTAGGCATAGAACATTGCTCAGTGACATTTGTACGGCCTGCAACAAACCGTAAATGACAGAATCACATATTTGAATATGCATATAAATATGATACTTGGGTAGTATTTTCTTGCCTGTATAAAAGATGAACTTTTAATTTATCACTCTGTTTATCTAATAATACTGTCAATGCATACTCAAAGCAAGTCATCTCATCAAATACTTTATAAATCATATGCACAAACTGGTCAGATGCTTTTTGTTTAAAAACACCTGGTTTACATTTAATTCATATCAGGGGCTCATTAACAAATGTGTGTGAAGTAATAGATAAAATTATGAAAAGTCAACATAAATATATTTTAGTATATTTTGTATAAATTACCTGTCTCCATTTTTAAGAAGTCTCCACTCCCAAAAAGGAGAGCCATCAACAGAACGCCAATAGATCCTGATTTGACCTGTCAAAGAAGTGGAATATGATTATTAAGCACAAATTATATATATATATGTATATAAAGAGGATACAGAGACTTGCCATTGTAGTTCACCAGCTTCTGTCGTCTCTTTCCTCATAATAATTTTACATCTGTCTCACCTTATTTTATACCTTTCCATTCGATTTCACAACTCCTCCTCCTCTCTCAGTCTTACCATCTTAAGGGTGAAGAACAGCTTTTTATTCATCACACAGGAAACCGTTAAACACATCTTGTGACTGAAGCATTTTAACATAAATATATTTAATAAAATTAAGAAAAATAATATTTTTGTGTGAACCATTAAACTTTACACAGATCAGTCTATGCATTCAAATTTTAAGGAATAAAAAAAAATAGAAAGAATCAGAAGAGAGAGCGTGTACTGGTGGATAGAAACACGATTGCTTGTTTTATTATACGATCATGACATTAAAGGATTTCATTCCTGCTGCACTCTTCTCATGACAATCTGAGTCATTATGCACTTTTTACTTTAAGTTATGGTCCAAACCTAACAAGAAATAGATCTGCATCTATTTCTCTAACCATTAGGGAAGTCGTGGCCTAATGGTTAGAGGGTTGGACTCCCAATCGAAGGGTTGTGAGTTCTAGTCTCGGGCCGGACGGAATTGTGGGTGGGGGTAGTGCACGAACAGTTCTCTCTCCACCTTCAATACCATGACTTAGGTGCCCTTGAGCAAGGCATCGAACCCCCAACTGCTCCCCGGGCGCCGCAGCATAAATGGCTGCCCACTGCTCCAGGTGTGTGCTTACAGTGTGTGTGTGTGTTCACTGCTCTGTGTGTGTGCATTTCGGATGGGTTAAATGCAGAGCACAAATTCTGAGTATGGGTCACCATACTTGGCTGAATGTCACTTCACTCACTCACTCACTCACTCACTCACTCATCTTATTTCCTACATTTACATGAACCTTCTCTTATTTTTTCAGCAATATCAGTATTGTTACTGGAAAGCAGGCTAAAATTTTATCTTTTTGTTTAAATGCCGAATCCCATTTTCAAGGGGGTCCTTACACAAGAATCCAAAAACATAACACAAAATAAAGAACAACAACAACAAAACAACACACCCTACTACAATATTAACACATGAAGTAATAATTATATTAATATTATTTATATTGATATATTTAAAATGGGTTTTATAGAGAGTACATTGGTCAGAAAGAGGCAATCTGGTAAATAACAAGCATCTGAAAAGTCTATTAAAAGACAGTGAAACCAATACTGTAGGTCTTGTGGTTGAAGATACAGTTATGACCTGAATCGCTTTTTTTCACAACCCCTCCTATTTCTCTCACATCTCATTCTCAGTTCATCACACATAAAAACCCTTAAAGCTGGCCTCATGATGTCTCATGGTAAAACAAAGATACTTGTATTAGAACACTGCATTAGGCTGTGTAAAGCATTAGTTCTTATAATTTCCCATTCACTATTATAGCTAGAACGTAACTGTTTTGTTTGTTTTATGTGAGATCTAAGAGATTCTTGTCAAACATTTACTTTGCAAGAGTGTAGCCTTGGCTAGGAGGAGTTGATGTAATCAGACAGTATCCAACCCACCTTGGGCGTTTTGACCCTGAACCATAACACCCTCCTTTTGTAATAGTGTAATAATAGTGGTCTCTAGACCTTCTTATCAGAGTGGATAGGTTCAGCATGTGGATCAGCCTGAGCATGAGGAGGAGTATTCACTCTCTGAGTGGTTACAGTTGTGGCTAACTGCTGGATTTCTCATTTCATGAAAGCATTCTCTGCTTTAAGGCTTTGCAACACATAAAATCTCTGGCAGTTGTCAAATGCAGCTGCAAAGCTCTTCATTCTCAGTGGTGGGTGAACGCTGACTTATGGGTGTAGATACACGGAACTCAAGCTCTGAAGAACTTGAAGAATTCACCCTAGACTTTTGAATCTCATTAAAGAGTTTACTTTCCTGTTTACTGTTTAGTTTTGCACACACAACTATATTACAGCACATCAGTAAGTTTGAGATATTGCAGACAAATGTGAGATGAAATGGATTCCTCATGGAAGGAGTACGTGTTATGCATGTCTGCTCAGTGCACCTGCTCCACTTCCTCATGGCACGTCATGCACATTAAGGTGACATTGGAAATGTTCATTGGTCACAGGAAGAAAGTCCAAGAAGCCTTTTGAACACCCCTCTCTCCTATTACATAACTAGCAAGAGACGCTTTCTACTGCCTCCACCATCCTGTGGACTGCTACCTTCCTCTCCTTCCCTTTTAGTGAACATTGTCCATACCGACTGGGCCGTTAATCCTCTAAATCCAACCTCGACTTAGACTTGGGGAATCTTCCTCAGAGATCTACTCTCATCTCCAGGCACGTGCAGGGGGGGGGGGGGGGTAGTTGGGTGCTTGAGCACCTGCCCCTTTGCCCTTTGGTGCCCAAAGTGCCCTTTTGTCAAAGCAAAATTTCCTCTAATTTTTTTTTTTTTTTTTTTTTTTTTTGTCATAACGTTTCCTTTTGTGAATGCCTGTTCATGCCCAATCTAAATATTAGTAACATTTTGAATAATAATTTAGCCGCAATAAGATGACCAACATGGTGACCTTTGACCTAATGACGAGGCCTCCTCATCCAACCGGGACGATTCTTCACGCCACACGCTCATTTTTTAATTGTCAGAGGATATTTTCATTACTGCGGAAGCTGGTAAGTGGTGTTTCATTCTCAGTGAAGTGATTTTGATATGTATTTACATATTATTATTTTACAAGAACGACGTGATGTGAGAACATGCAGATATGTTGTTTATATTGCGGTGTGTAGCCTGTAGTGTACAGTAACATTAGCGTGCTGTTTGAGGGAGAAACGTTTCACAGGCATCGAGGGAAGAGGCGTCATGCCCATTCAAAGATTTCTGAGCCAAGTTGATTTTAAATACAGCTTCCAAACGACAAAAAAAAAAAAAAAAAAAACAGCAGAATAATATTTTTTATATATTTCATATAATCACACTGTTGTGATTAGATCGTTCAGTGCACAGCATCAGCTGCTAGATTCAAATCTGTGTTCGCTGGCTGACACTGAGCCAGAGACGTTCTAACAACGCTTCATGATGATAACCAATCAAGGGTTCTGTTGCGCGAATGCAATGGCCAATAGGAGACGTGCAGAAGAGTCATCATTAATCGCGGTGTTTTTGTTCACTTGCTCGCTGACTGAATTATTTAGCGAATTCTTTCTTCAGAGAGAGAGAGAGAGAGAGAGTAAAAACTAAAAACAATCCTGATGTGCATAATGTAATATAAAGTGCTTCAGTGATTTTAATGGGAGTTTTTGAGAGTGCCTGAACTCTGGCTAGACTGAATGTAAATGTTATTTGATAATGTAAATGTTCTTTACTCTCTGCAAAATGAAAGAGTTAAAATAAGTAACTTAAAATATTGTTATTAAAATTTACATTAAATGCAAATTCAGTCGTATTAAAAATATTTTATGGCATGATATGGCACTTAAGTAAAAAGTCGGGGTTTTATGTGTAGTTAATAGATTACACTACCTTTGCATTTATTGATCAAATAACAATCTATTAAGGTGCAAAACGCGTTTACTTACACGTTTGAGAATCGAGATATTTCCTGATATATTAAGCATGTTTGGAATTGTTTTGAATAAAAAGGAAAAATAAATGCAAGGAATGCATCACAATATATTGCTGTATTGATATTTTGAACCGCGCTTTTTAAAGCCTTGTTCCATGTGCCCCTTTTATACTTTGAGCACCTGCCCCTCCAAAGGTCTCTGCACGGCCCTGCTCATCTCCCATGCCTGGTTGTTTGTTGTTGCTGTTTTTGGTGGTTTTTCGCTTTCTCTTACAAACGTAAACATTGATTATGGTTCGTTGCATGTCTCTTTTTGCTTTATTGCTAATAAATTTGTTACATACCCTTTATGAAAATTAACTATGGTGTTATTATAGTAAAATTGTAGTTAAATTGTGGTTCACTCGGCTACACAATCCTGGGGAAGACTGCTAATCTGAAGACAATCATTGACACCCCCTTCACAAGGAAGGTAAGCCACAAACATTAATTGCCAAATTAGCTGACTGTTCACAGAGTGCTGTATCCAAGCATGTTAACAGAAAGTTGAGTGGAATGAAAAGTATGGAAGAAAAAGATGCACAACCAACCGTGAGAACCGAGTGAACTTCAAAAGGAATAGACTGAGGCTGGGGTCAAGGCATCAAGGGCCAACACACACAGACATGTCAAGGAATTTGGGTACACTTGCCGTATTCCTCTTAATTCACTTCTGAACCACAGACAACGTCATAGGCATCTTACCTGGGCTAAGGAAAAAAGAGGAACTGGACTGTTGCCCAGTGGTCCAAAGTCCTCTTTTCAGATGAGAGCAAGTTTTTTTATTTCATTTGGAAACCAAGGTCCTAGAGTCTGGAGGAAGGGTGGAGAAGCTCATAGCCCAAGTTGCTTGAAAAGAAGTTTCCACAGTCTGTGATGATTTGAGGTGCAATGTCATCTGCTGGTTTTGGTACATTGCGTTTTTTGAAAACCAACGTCACTGCACCCGTTTAACAAGAAATCTTGGAGCACTTCATGCTTCCTTTTGCTGACTAGCTTTTTAAAGATGCTGATTTCATTTTCCAGCAGAATTTGGCACATTCCCACACTGCCAAAAGCACCAAACGTTGGTTAAATGATCATGGTGTTGGTGCGCTTGACTGGCCAGCAAACTCAGACCTGAACCTCAGAGAGACTCTATGGGCTATGGTGAAGAGGAAAATGAGAAACAAGAGACCAAAAAAAGAAAAATGCAGATGAGTTGAAGGCCACTGTCAAAGAAACCTGGACTTCCATACCACCTCAGCAGTGCCACAAACTGATCACCTCCATGCCACGCCTAATTGAATTAAAGCAAAAGGAGCCCCTACCAAGTATTGAGTATGTGTACAGTAAATAAACATACTTTCCAGAAGGCCAACAATTTACTAAAAAAAAACAAAACAAATTATTGGTCTTATGAAGTATTCTAATTTGTTGACATTGGTGGGTTTTTGTTAAATGTCAGCCAAAATCATCACAATTAAAAGAACCAAATGCTTAAAACTACTTCAGTCTGTGTGCATTGAATCTATTTAATATAATACTTTCACAATTTGAGTTGAATTACTGAAATCTTTTCCACGACATTCAAATTTATTGAGATGCACCTGTAATAGGTCAGCCACAGTGGTTTATATTGCATGACATCTATGGGCAAATGACGTAGTGGACGGAATTTCCCATGAAATCCATCCTGACACTTATGAAAAATAAATCATTATTATAGGTTTATCACAGTATATTTGGGAAACATAAATACATTTTAGAATATGGATTGTTTTGCACTTTTCCCATAATAATATTTATATATTTTTTAAATCCCATACATTTTTAGATTATTTATATGATTATTTAGGCTATTACAAAAAGTTGTTTTACATTTTGTCAACTAGGGGCCCGTTTCAAAAAGGAGGTTTGTCAAACCCAAGAAAGCAGGGTTAGTCAAGCCAGCAGTTTATACTCAGTCTCAGTTACCTTGGTAACTTATTCTGTGAACCTAACCTGGTTGAGAGCAGATTTTCGGTAAACCCAGAGTTTCTTATGGTCTCTTCCCCCTTTTGTTTTGAGTGTTTTTTTCTTATTTCAAGAACAAATAGTCAATTTTACTTAGAACAAGATTTTTGTTTACCCGAGCACAACAAAATGTGTGTTGAATTACAGTAATTGATAAAAAAAAAAAAAACATGATTTGCATTAACAGTGCTTGCATTTTTAATACACTGTATTTTAAAGGCTTGGATGGCTGAAATTCAGCATAATTGCATATTTAAGCTGTGAATATTTAATTTGACCAAAAACTAAAAAGAAACTAACAAAAAAAAAAACCCCACAATTAAAAATTCTAAAAACAACAACATTATTTTCAAACTCACATGAACCTTTCAGACTCATTAACATTTATGATTAAAAATACCACCTATAATTTTTATACATATGAGTTTCAACATTGCAATGCATTTTTCAAACTAATTAATGAATTCACTAGTTATTAGTCATTGATTTATACTTCAGTATTTATTTTTGTGAAAATGTGATCTAAGTGGGACTCTTGTATAATATTTGGGCTTGCTGTCAACCATTAAGGGCCAGATTTACTACCAGTCTGTACCAGCTCAAACCCTCTTATGGAATTAAAAATGACTGTCAGGATTTACCAAAAACATTTTTTTTTTGTGGCTGACATATATGGGAGCAGAGTGTTTCAGTGTCACTCTGAGGACTATTTTTGTAAACAGTAGTTTGCAGATGGCTCAGAAAGAGCCATCACCACACCAGTCAATGAAACCCCTAATTCTTGTGATTACGGACATCGTTGTGATCACTTAAATTAGTATAAGTGCTGCATAAATTGAAGCACCTCTCAAGTCGATTGTTTAGTAGACTTAGTTTATTTACACATTTTTACTAACTACAGAAATCTAGTGCAGATTGATTGTGTACATTTAAGCACAGGGCCACAACATAAAAAAACAAGATTGTTTTACTTGATAATTTTTAATCGAGCTATTAAATATCTCTTTCATTTTCACAACCCTCCTCTTTTTTCTCACATTTTTTCTCACATTTTACTGTCACATCTTACATTCAGAGTTACTTCTAACACATGACAGCTTCCTTTAAAATGTCGCCTCATGATATTATAAGCCATGTGTTATTAACCTGCATTATGCTGCAAAAAGCGTTATTTTTTCACTATTGCAGTTACATGACAAAACTGCCAAAAGTAGTATCTATGTATGATATAAACTTTGTCTTGTTTACATCCCTTTTAGAGGCTTATATGTTTAATAATGTATTTAGGTATAGGATGTAAAAAAAAAGATACCTTGCAAAGTCATCAAATATGAACAAAAGTTGAGTATATTGTATGTTTATATTGTGTATTTACATAAATATGAATCAATCAATCTCCTTTATTTATATAGTGCTTTAAACAAAATACATTGCGTCAAAGCACTGAACAACATTCATTTGGAAATCAGTGTGTCAATAATGCAAAATGATAGTTAAAGGCAGTTCATCATTGAATTCAGTGATGTCATCTCTGTTCAGTTTAAATAGTGTCTGTGCATTTATTTGCAATCAAGTCAATGATATCGCTGTAGATGAAGTGACCCCAACTAAGCAAGCCAGAGGCGACAGCGGCAAGGAACCGAAACTCCATCGGTGACAGAATGGAGAAAAAAAACCTTAGTTGGGGGGCCAGTTCTCCTCTGACCAGACAAAACCAGTAGTTCAATTCCAGACTGCAGCAAAGTCAGATTGTGCAGAAGAATCATCTGTTTCCTGTGTTCTTGTCCTGGTGGTCCTCTGAGACAAGGTCTTTACAGGGGATCTGTATCTGGGGCTCTAGTTGTCCTGGTCTCCGCTGTCTTTCAGGGCAGTAGAGGTCCTTTCTAGGTGCTGATCCACCATCATGTCTGGATACGTACTGGATCCTGATGACTGCAGCGACCCGCCGGTCTGGATACAGACTGGATCTGGTGGCCACGGTGACCTAATATATTATATAATATATAAAAGAAGGCAAAACAGGACAGAAAATAGCCTAACTTCTAAATTATGATCATTATTTTTTTTACTGTAAAAATATTATATAACATTACAAGTGGACAGTACAAAAAAAAAAAAAAAAAACCCGGGGGTCAGTTCATGACCCCTTTAACAATCTCCGATTATGAACCCCTGAACCCCTAAATCAGATTGACTGGGCTCTCTGAACTTCGGCACAAACAAACATGGTGGCGCCCATCTCAAGTTACAGATCACTATAGAGATCATTTATAAAGGTGTTTAAATGACAAAACACACTCATTTGAACATATTTGTAATATCAGATAAACAAGTTTGTAAATATATTATATAACAAAATGACCGATGGAATATTTTAAACTTACCACTGAAAGGGTTAAAAGGTTGCCTTCATTACTTGACAGTGTGTACTGGTAAGTGATGTAAGTCGGCTGACAGCGATGTCGTTTGTGCACGACGTTCAACAATGAAAACAGAAGAACAACGGTTAAAACTGGATGATGGAGGATGCTGTGATCAGAGCTGTGTTTTTGTTGTGTCTCACAGGTTTCACAATAATGGACATGGAATGTCGACATATGCATAAAGTGATTGAAAGAACAGAAATGAGGACTAAGAATCTCCAGAGAAAACTGGCAGTGCTACATCTGCTACAAGTGCCTGCACTTCAGCGTCTGTATATCTATTGCTGTTCATCATACTTGCAAAATAAGTTGACACAATGTTTACAGTATGTTTACAGTATGTTTACATTGCATAGTTTTGGAACGCATCTGGCCAATCAATGTATATTTACATCACCGATAGTATCAGTTGTGCTGGTTAGTTAGACCCTGCTCCGGAGTAGGAGATAATTTGGCGAAAGGCTCTATTATCCCATGGCACAGCTGATTGGTTCTCTCTTGTATCAGTAGCCAATGAGCTCTTGCTTAACACTCAAATACTAGGCTAGTGTTTACTGTTTCAGTTTGCAGTGTGCTTCAGTAATCCTCCACCTTCCCCAGCTCCACCTGTATAGCTTTGCTATTAGGTGATTCATTGTATGCTATGGGGGTTATTCATATGTTATACTGTATGTGCCACAGCAGTATTTCTTATATGCTCATATCCATATGTTGTGGATGTATTGGCAGAAGCAAGTCTAGGTACTTGCCCTGCAGCAGCAGCAACAGCATAGCAGCACAGCAGATCTTATTCCACAACTCATTAGTTTTATTAGAATACAATTTTTTATTCATTTGAAAACACATTGCATTTTCACATTTTTAGACAATGTTTCATGCTGAAGGTTTCATGCAATGATAAAAAAAAAGTTCAGTCTAGGCCCAAAGTCTGAGTCAAAGTTGTCTTCACTTTGAAGCCACAGATGTAGTTTTGTTTATCATGACAAGCTAAGTCATTCCATTTGCCAACATCTGAAAAAGTAAGAAAATAGGAAAAAAAGCAACAATGAATGAATAATCAATATAGATTATAAATTATATTTCATACTAATCATGTAATGATTTACCAGTAAATAGATTTATTGGTAAAATGGTAAGGTGAAACCCTTACGATTAAAGTTCATTTCCACACAGTCTTCTCTGGAGTTCCAGTTGTTAGGCTCACCAGGTGTCCAAGTTTGATAGTTCCAGGAGGAACCATCAGTCCAGATGAATCTACCAGACTGAGAGAGTGAGACACATTTTAAAGAAAATGTAAAAAAAAAAAAAAAAAAAAACAGTCTGTGTCATTTACCTGAAAAAACTCAAAGCCTCCGATCCAGATGCGCAGGTTTTGTGGGTTAAACCTGATCACAATGCAGAGCAGATCATCATTAGCCTCTGAGTTATGCACTGACACCAGGTGTCCACCAGGGGCTTGGTTTCTGCAGTTGTACTGTACGGGAAGAGCAACAATGTCAA
>NW_020524953.1:0-42736 GCF_003368295.1 Carassius auratus | reverse complement strand
TCTTTTTAAAGCCTTGTTCCATGTGCCCCTTTTATACTTTGAGCACCTGCCCCTCCAAAGGTCTCTGCACAGCCCTGCTCATCTCCCATGCCTGGTTGTTTGTTGTTGCTGTTTTTGGTGGTTTTTCGCTTTCTCTTACAAACGTAAACATTGATTATGGTTCGTTGCATGTCTCTTTTTGCTTTATTGCTAATAAATTTGTTACATACCCTTTACGAAAATTAACTATGGTGTTATTATAGTAAAATTGTAGTTAAATTGTGGTTCACTCGGCTACACAATCCTGGGGAAGACTGCTAATCTGAAGACAATCATTGACACCCCCTTCACAAGGAAGGTAAGCCACAAACATTAATTGCCAAATTAGCTGACTGTTCACAGAGTGCTGTATCCAAGCATGTTAACAGAAAGTTGAGTGGAATGAAAAGTATGGAAGAAAAAGATGCACAACCAACCGTGAGAACCGAGTGAACTTCAAAAGGAATAGACTGAGGCTGGGGTCAAGGCATCAAGGGCCAACACACACAGACATGTCAAGGAATTTGGGTACACTTGCCGTATTCCTCTTAATTCACTTCTGAACCACAGACAACGTCATAGGCATCTTACCTGGGCTAAGGAAAAAAGAGGAACTGGACTGTTGCCCAGTGGTCCAAAGTCCTCTTTTCAGATGAGAGCAAGTTTTTTTATTTCATTTGGAAACCAAGGTCCTAGAGTCTGGAGGAAGGGTGGAGAAGCTCATAGCCCAAGTTGCTTGAAAAGAAGTTTCCACAGTCTGTGATGATTTGAGGTGCAATGTCATCTGCTGGTTTTGGTACATTGCGTTTTTTGAAAACCAAAGTCACTGCACCCGTTTAACAAGAAATCTTGGAGCACTTCATGCTTCCTTTTGCTGACTAGCTTTTTAAAGATGCTGATTTCATTTTCCAGCAGAATTTGGCACATTCCCACACTGCCAAAAGCACCAAACGTTGGTTAAATGATCATGGTGTTGGTGCGCTTGACTGGCCAGCAAACTCAGACCTGAACCTCAGAGAGACTCTATGGGCTATGGTGAAGAGGAAAATGAGAAACAAGAGATCAAAAAAAGAAAAATGCAGATGAGTTGAAGGCCACTGTCAAAGAAACCTGGACTTCCATACCACCTCAGCAGTGCCACAAACTGATCACCTCCATGCCACGCCTAATTGAATTAAAGCAAAAGGAGCCCCTACCAAGTATTGAGTATGTGTACAGTAAATAAACATACTTTCCAGAAGGCCAACAATTTACAAAAAAAAACAAAAAACAAATTATTGGTCTTATGAAGTATTCTAATTTGTTGACATTGGTGGGTTTTTGTTAAATGTCAGCCAAAATCATCACAATTAAAAGAACCAAATGCTTAAAACTACTTCAGTCTGTGTGCATTGAATCTATTTAATATAATACTTTCACAATTTGAGTTGAATTACTGAAATCTTTTCCACGACATTCAAATTTATTGAGATGCACCTGTAATAGGTCAGCCACAGTGGTTTATATTGCATGACATCTATGGGCAAATGACGTAGTGGACGGAATTTCCCATGAAATCCATCCTGACACTTATGAAAAATAAATCATTATTATAGGTTTATCACAGTATATTTGGGAAACATAAATACATTTTAGAATATGGATTGTTTTGCACTTTTCCCATAATAATATTTATATATTTTTAAATCCCATACATTTTTAGATTATTTATATGATTATTTAGGCTATTACAAAAAGTTGTTTTACATTTTGTCAACTAGGGGCCCGTTTCAAAAAGGAGGTTTGTCAAACCCAAGAAAGCAGGGTTAGTCAAGCCAGCAGTTTATACTCAGTCTCAGTTACCTTGGTAACTTATTCTGTGAACCTAACCTGGTTGAGAGCAGATTTTCTTCGGTAAACCCAGAGTTTCTTATGGTCTCCTCCCCCTTTTGTTTTGAGTGTTTTTTTCTTATTTCAAGAACAAATAGTCAATTTTACTTAGAACAAGATTTTTGTTTACCCCAGCACAACAAAATGTGTGTTGAATTACAGTAATTGATAAAAAAAAAAAAAACCATGATTTGCATTAACAGTGCTTGCATTTTTAATACACTGTATTTTAAATGCTTGGATGGCTGAAATTCAGCATAATTGCATATTTAAGCTGTGAATATTTAATTTGACCAAAAACTAAAAAGAAACTAACAAAAAAAAACCCCCACAATTAAAAATTCTAAAAACAACAACATTATTTTCAAACTCACATGAACCTTTCAGACTCATTAACATTTATGATTAAAAATACCACCTATCATTTTTATACATATGAGTTTCAACATTGCAATGCATTTTTCAAACTAATTAATGAATTCACTAGTTATTAGTCATTGATTTATACTTCAGTATTTATTTTTGTGAAAATGTGATCTAAGTGGGACTCTTGTATAATAATTGGGCTTGCTGTCAACCATTAAGGGCCAGATTTACTACCAGTCTGTACCAGCTCAAACCCTCTTACTGGAATTAAAAATGACTGTCAGGATTTACCAAAAACATTTTTTTTTTTGTGGCTGACATATATGGGGAGCAGAGTGTTTCAGTGTCACTCTGAGGACTATTTTTGTAAAACAGTAGTTTGCAGATCACCCACACCAGTCAATGAAACCCCTAATTTTGTGATTACGGACATCGTTGTGATCACTTAAATTAGTATAAGTGCTGCATAAATTGAAGCACCTCTCAAGTCGATTGTTTAGTAGACTTAGTTTATTTACACATTTTTACTAACTACAGAAATCTAGTGCCAGATTGATTGTGTACATTTAAGCACAGGGCCACAACATAAAAAAACAAGATTGTTTTACTTGATAATTTTTAATCGAGCTATTAAATATCTCTTTCATTTTCACAACCCTCCTCTTTTTTCTCACATTTTTTCTCACATTTTACTGTCACATCTTACATTCAGAGTTACTTCTAACACATGACAGCTTCCTTTAAAATGTCGCCTCATGATATTATAAGCCATGTGTTATTAACCTGCATTATGCTGCAAAAAGCGTTATTTTTTTCACTATTGCAGTTACATGACAAAACTGCCAAAAGTAGTATCTATGTACGATATAAACTTTGTCTTGTTTACATCCCTTTTAGAGGCTTATATGTTTAATAATGTATTTAGGTATAGGATGTAAAAAAAAAAAGACACCTTGCAAAGTCATCAAATATGAACAAAAGTTGAGTATATTGTATGTTTATATTGTGTATCTCCTTTATTTATATAGTGCTTTAAACAAAATACATTGCGTCAAAGCACTGAACAACATTCATTTGGAAATCAGTGTGTCAATAATGCAAAATGATAGTTAAAGGCAGTTCATCATTGAATTCAGTGATGTCATCTCTGTTCAGTTTAAATAGTGTCTGTGCATTTATTTGCAATCAAGTCAATGATATCGCTGTAGATGAAGTGACCCCAACTAAGCAAGCCAGAGGCGACAGCGGCAAGGAACCGAAACTCCATCGGTGACAGAATGGAGAAAAAAAACCTTAGTTGGGGGGCCAGTTCTCCTCTGACCAGACAAAACCAGTAGTTCAATTCCAGACTGCAGCAAAGTCAGATTGTGCAGAAGAATCATCTGTTTCCTGTGTTCTTGTCCTGGTGGTCCTCTGAGACAAGGTCTTTACAGGGGATCTGTATCTGGGGCTCTAGTTGTCCTGGTCTCCGCTGTCTTTCAGGGCAGTAGAGGTCCTTTCTAGGTGCTGATCCACCATCATGTCTGGATACGTACTGGATCCTGATGACTGCAGCGACCCGCCGGTCTGGATACAGACTGGATCTGGTGGCCACGGTGACCTCGGAACAAGAGAGAAACAGACAAATATTAGCGTAGATGCCATTCTTCTAATGATGTAGAAGGTACATGTAATATGAATTTATTATGATTTAATTAACATAAAGTAATATATAAAAGACGTAAACTGGTAATATATAAAGAAGGCAAAACAGGACAGAAAATAGCCTAACTTCTAAATTATGATCATTATTTTTTTACTGTAAAAATATTATATAACAGTACAAAAAAAAAAAAAAACCCGGGGGTCAGTTCATGACCCCTTTAACAATCTCCGATTATGAACCCCTGAACCCCTAAATCAGATTGACTGGGCTCTCTGAACTTCGGCACAAACAAACATGGTGGCGCCCATCTCAAGTTACAGATCACTATAGAGATCATTTATAAAGGTGTTTAAATGACAAAACACACTCATTTGAACATATTTTCAATATCAGATTGTTCATGACATGATAAACAAGTTTGTAAATACATCATATAACAAAATGACCGATGGAATATTTTAAACTTACCACTGAAAGGGTTAAAAGGTTGCCTTCATTACTTGACAGTGTGTACTGGTAAGTGATGTAAGTCGGCTGACAGCGATGTCGTTTGTGCACGACGTTCAACAATGAAAACAGAAGAACAACGGTTAAAACTGGATGATGGAGGATGCTGTGATCAGAGCTGTGTTTTTGTTGTGTCTCACAGGTTTCACAATAATGGACATGGAATGTCGACATATGCATAAAGTGATTGAAAGAACAGAAATGAGGACTAAGAATCTCCAGAGAAAACTGGCAGTGCTACATCTGCTACAAGTGCCTGCACTTCAGCGTCTGTATATCTATTGCTGTTCATCATACTTGCAAAATAAGTTGACACAATGTTTACAGTATGTTTACAGTATGTTTACAGTATGTTTACATTGCATAGTTTTGGAACGCATCTGGCCAATCAATGTATATTTACATCACCGATAGTATCAGTTGTGCTGGTTAGACCCTGCTCCGGAGTAGGAGATAATTTGGCGAAAGGCTCTATTATCCCATGGCACAGCTGATTGGTTCTCTCTTGTATCAGTAGCCAATGAGCTCGTTGCTTAACACTCAAATACTAGGCTAGTGTTTACTGTTTCAGTTTGCAGTGTGCTTCAGTAATCCTCCACCTTCCCCAGCTCCACCTGTATAGCTTTGCTATTAGGTGATTCATTGTATGCTATGGGGGTTATTCATATGTTATACTGTATGTGCCACAGCAGTATTTCTTATATGCTCATATCCATATGTTGTGGATGTATTGGCAGAAGCAAGTCTAGGTACTTGCCCTGCAGCAGCAGCAACAGCATAGCAGCACAGCAGATCTTATTCCACAACTCATTATTTTTATTAGAATACAAATTTTTATTCATTTGAAAACACATTGCATTTTCACATTTTTAGACAATGTTTCATGCTGAAGGTTTCATGCAATGATAAAAAAAAAGTTCAGTCTAGGCCCAAAGTCTGAGTCAAAGTTGTCTTCACTTTGAAGCCACAGATGTAGTTTTGTTTATCATGACAAGCTAAGTCATTCCATTTGCCAACATCTGAAAAAGTAAGAAAATAGGAAAAAAAGCAACAATGAATGAATAATCAATATAGATTATAAATTATATTTCATACTAATCATGTAATGATTTTACCAGTAAATAGATTTATTGGTAAAATGGTAAGGTGAAACCCTTACGATTAAAGTTCATTTCCACACAGTCTTCTCTGGAGTTCCAGTTGTTAGGCTCACCAGGTGTCCAAGTTTGATAGTTCCAGGAGGAACCATCAGTCCAGATGAATCTACCAGACTGAGAGAGTGAGACACATTTTAAAGAAAATGTAAAAAAAAAAAAAAAACAGTCTGTGTCATTTACCTGAAAAAACTCAAAGCCTCCGATCCAGATGCGCAGGTTTTGTGGGTTAAACCTGATCACAATGCAGAGCAGATCATCATTAGCCTCTGAGTTATGCACTGACACCAGGTGTCCACCAGGGGCTTGGTTTCTGCAGTTGTACTGTACGGGAAGAGCAACAATGTCAATGAAAATGAAAATGAAAATGTGGAAAGAATAATTTGGAGCATGTGAACATGTGATTTTGTTCCAGTGAAACGACTTACCTCAGCATCAGAGAAGTTGAGAGGGTTGCCAAAGTATTTGACACAGCGTGACCCCACTCTGTACCAGTCCTCATAGCCAGTCATTGGACATTGTTTAGGCAGAACACAGCCTGATGATAGACTTGTATGTCCAGCAGCCTCATCTAAATGACAACATTATGCACCAAATTTATCCTTTATTCTTAGAATTTTTTTTTCCAAAAGTGTGTTTTCACAGTGGTGTTAACAGTAGAAGAATTCCTCACAGGTTCCCCACAGAATATTTTAGCGAATATATAATTTTTTCTTTTCTAATGAAAAATATAAAAAATTTGAAGAACATTTTGTGCAATTAAAAGGTTATAAGCATAATGTTCTATATGGAAACATAATTGGCAAAAGAAAAAAACTTTTAGAGTGTTGTCGTTAAAATAGAGTGTTGTCGTATTTTAGTAAATTAAATAAATGTTCAACATCACCTCTCTCAATTGTTAAGACGCTGCAATGTCCCAAGAGGAGAGTCACCAATAAAAAGCTGAAAGACTTCATTCTTGCTTCACTTTAAAGGAGAAAACTTTATCTGTGGAAACTCACAGTTGTTTTAATAAAATTTGATTTTTAAAGACATTTTTCTTTTTATTTATTTATAATATTATAATTTATAATACATATAATAATAGATGGTTACCCAATTTTTTTTTTTTTTTTTTGGCTGCAATAAGGACAAAATATATTATGGTTTCTGGAAACAAGAAATGTTTTTGTTGAAGAAGAGGACTTACCACTGCAATCCTTCCACTCTTGTCTTCTCTGTTCCCTCAGAACTTTTAGTTTGTCTTAAGTCTGTAGCTGTGTACTTTTTCACAACTCCTCCCTTTCTATAACCAGGGTTATTATAGTTAACTAGAACTAAAACCATTTAAAAAAAAAATTAGATATTTAAATAAATTTAAAAAAATGAAAAAAAAATGAAATAAAATATAAAACCCCTCCGCTTCAATTTAAAATTAACATTTTTAATTTTCATTTAGTGTAACTTGAACTAAAATATCCTTACACCTTAAGTACATTTTAAAAGAAATTAACCCAAAATGAATATATAATACTATCTCAATGATGTTAAGATAGTAGTGTCTGTAGTTCAGCCTTTATAGTATTTAATGGAGTTAGACATACTGTAGAAGCTCATGCATGGCATGCATTTTTATTGCATTACAAATATAAAAAAAGTATATAATAAAAATTGGATTGACTAAATTTAGACACGTTAGACACGTTAGACAGGTATTATTTTGGTGCTGTTAGGCAAACACTTTTAACCTACTGTAAATGTGCAACATAATTAAGAAAGCGTGTTCTTTTACCACACAAGACCGTTATACCACTGTCCCATGTGGTTACAGACACAGTTGCTGATCTCTTAAAATTTGAATTGCTACTTTTCACATTGCAAAGTACAGATAATGGAAATAACAAGCTGAATGCATGCACTGTTTATCTGACTAAAAACTTTGATATTTTCAAGAAAGTCTGAAAATGACTGTAGAGCTTAATATCTTCTCTTTTAGCTTAGTAAATGTATTTCTCCTTATGTAAAAAATACTAGTATACGTTCATTTTTTACAACTCCCACTTCTCACTTTTTTTTTACTGCATTTGAACTGTGATACTTTTTCAGCAGTTTTCATACTGAAAACCTAAAGCTTTTAGTAGTGTTAATCTTCTAATGTTAACCATGTATTTTTTTACTCTTAAATTGGACATTGAGTCATTGATAGAGATATTTTGTCAGTCTTGTTTCTGTGTCATAAATCAATAATTAAGATGAGAACATTTTATGTATATTACAAATGACAAGTAAATGTAATTTCTTTTATTTCCCTGAGTCTCCCCATAACCTGCATCAAAGTCTACGAGCAAAGGAATGGAATTAGTGGTGGTATAAAAAAGTAACAACATGTTATAGTTTAGAATAAAAAATGATCATGCAATGTTACCCTGGCCATACTTTGCCAAAGGTGTGACTGATATACTTTAACAATTAGTTGAACAATAAACAGTATCACAAGATAAAAAACAACACATACATTTGGTATACTATACAATCACATGATTTATTAAATATTATTAACTAATTACTAGTCATCTCCATGCAAACACTATGAGCATACATACTTACTATTTAATACTTACAAAATAGAGATCACTCAGGCAAATAATTGATTTTGACTGATTGATTTTGATTTGAGACGTTTAAGATTGGGGCCACGGCTATAGTTAAAATATTCCTTATGTAAAATGGGGGGGATTCAGTTTCAGAAATTTGTTTATGGAGGCTAAATATTTATTTATTTATGTATAATGCTATAATATAGGTCTAAACTGTTTTATGTGGAATAGTCTAAGTTTAGTGGAAAAAATTATATCAATTATTACTTGTATGAAATGCATTTAATGAAGAACTATGTTTTTTTTCTGATTTAATTCCTGTGATCGGCACTATTAACTATAACGTTCAATGGAAAATGCTCCGGAGTCGGTGAAGAACTTCTCATCAGTTTTGATTGAATGCTCGCTGTGGTCTCTGCTCCTGTACAGTGAATTACTGCTCTGAACATGTGAATTTGATACCTACAAACAGAGCATGAGACAGACAGGCAAAGATTATTTTCATTTTCATCCTAACTAGATAGATGTAATGCTGTTGTCGAAAAATGCAAACCTCTTCAAATTTCTTGGCCTTGTATTGGTCAGCTCCTTTCAAAAAGTTGAGCAGAATGATGTCACAAAGCACTGTACCCTAAAATATAAAAACAAACAAACAAACAACAACAACAACAACAAAAACATTAAGAAAAACGATAGTTTTGTCCACTGACATGGGTCCTTATATACTGGTCTCAAAATGTTCAAGTTGAGGATGGAGGTAAAACTGATGTCATGAAAATTATTGTTATGCAAAAAGATAAATATACTGTAGATTATACAAAAGAACTGGCATGTTGCTCTCTGAGACATTACCTGGTTTCCATAAAGTGTCTCCATTATACAAGTAAATTATGTCTATTCTGATCGATCTTTCCTGAAGATCTGGGGCCAGCCAGGCAGTTTGTTCACTTCTCACTTGGGTCACATTTCAGATGATTTAACACATTTTCATTATTTGAGTTGTTTCGTGCTCAGAACTGCGGTAAAAGTGTTGTGCTTAGTAACTGGCAAGACAGAGCAGGACTGTCACACACACTTTTTTTTTTCTTAGCTCCTGCTGCCATTTTTGATTGAATTGACTGACAAGTTATTTTCTAAGAATTTTGTATGTTAAAAATGTAAGTACACTGAATAAGTGTACTTAAAAGCTATATATGGATTGCATTTTGCACGGTTTAATGATCATGCACAGAATCTAGTAATGAAGAAACATACCACGCCAACAGAAGTGAAGGCAGCAACCATGTTGATTAAGGTTGGGATCATGTCAAATTTTCCTGCCTTTAAAGAGAAGATGTAATGAGCTATTACGCTAAGACTTGCATTGAAAATACACAAACATGTTAATTTAAACTCACATCTCCATTAACCAGCACATCAAATCTGATAGCATAGGCTTTCAGCAGAGTGCGATACTCGGTCCCGTTCTCCATTTGAAAATACTTTGCATACCTAAGGACAAAGATTTAGACAAATAAGGATTATCAAACCTCTTAACTTTAAACAACTCAGTGCCTTTATGTAATATTTTACACACACTTTTTATACAAAACAAGGTGAATAAAAGGTTCTTCACAGTGATGCCATGTGGTTCTCAATAAATTCTCATACCAAGCTTTACTATCGTAATCGCGGGTTTATTATTCGGATATTTCGTGTGTACAGAGGTGTTTCAGTGTTGTTTTGGCCAGATAACTACCAGGAAGTGTGCAGGAAGCATGTGACACGATGTGGCGGTGTCCATATATGACACTCTAAGATTGACACTGGCAAGGCCCAATCAGAGTCTGAGCCACACACAGCACGAGCTGTGACCTCTGCGCACACACACAGATCGCTGGGAGAGGCTGTTTATCATCAGATCGCGTAAATCCGTGGAAAATGAATAGAAATGACGATTCTGTCTGAAGAAATATGAAGTAAAAATCAGTAAATATATCCATATATCTCTGCAGATATGCATCTTTGGTCTATAAATCCTTATTGACGCTGTTCAGTGAGTCTATGTGAACACAAATAAACCGCTCTTGACGTGACTGAATATGAGTGAGTGGTGAATTTCTATTCAAAATATGGCATAATACGGATTTATTATTTTGCACTTCTGACATAAATCACTAAATATCTGTCACTGCAACAATGTTTTATCAAAATATTGGTCAAATATCGAAGCTAGAGTCTTTAAACTTTCAATTGATGCACAGTTTGTCCAGATGAAGTAAGACAGTGATGTTTAATGTGCTGTGAAAGTGAAACAATAATAAACTGGGGCCGTCGGCGATGTTTGCACGTAAAGGGGTTAAACAAAAAAGGTTCTTCTATGGTATTGTGAAGCACCTTTATTTTTAAGAGTGTAGTATGGGGGCCACTCTAAAAGTTTCGTGAGTAACAACTGTGAACAATCAGGATTCATATGAATGAAGTATATGTGTTTGCTTGTGCAGTATAATTAGAGCTCTGCAGACTGCAGCATTCTTCATTCAACTTTAAGGTGGAAACAAAAGCTTCTAGAACCTGAAGTTGTATCCTGGAGACACAGTGGTCTTTGCTGACATGGCGTCCAGGCGAGTGAAGGAGTAGGTCGGCTTGCACTCATCATCTGCCTTGTCTAAATCACATAGCCATGCTATTTTTATCCCTATCACTCCCCCCTGAGAGAAAGAAAGAGAGAGATACCTTACATAAATCCAATTTGCTTTTGCACTTAAGGAGAAATAAAGATAATGCCATTTTCAGATTTTTTTTATATAACACTTATTAGATACTTTTATAAAAACAGTTATTATTTAAAACAACAGGTATTTCTTTGTTGTCTTTTAAACTATTTCCATTGGTGGAGGTAAATATCAGGAACTAACTGGCCAAATTACTTTTATAGAATTACTTATTTATTGAATTGTTGCATAGAAGCAATGCAAAAATCACATAAATAAATATACATAAAATACGTTAATTACAGTAGAAAGCGAGGGGTAAATTAAACAAATAAATAAATAATTAAAATAACACTCACTTTTTTAGCAAGAGTAGTAAAGTCCTGTTGTGCAAATCGGATCACATCCCCCACTTTGAATATCGGACAATACATGTTAGTCTCAAAGTCAAAATTACACTGCTTTATGTAGGAACTTTTGATGTTGGGCAAAAAGTTTCCCCTGAAAGGAAAAAAAATAAAAATGAATAACATCAGAAATGCAGATATTATCTTAAAACAATTTGTCTTTGTGTTTAATTGGCCTTACTTTGTGAAGTTAAAACGTGGGAAGCGAATGCTGTTCTTGATGAAGATGGTAAAGTTCTCCACCTCCATCATGGGGTTTCTGAGTAAGAAAAAACGTCATCAGTCCTTTTATTCAACCATTTACGTGTCTATTCATTTGTTCATTCACAAGCAGACTCACGGCTGAATTTCATCAATCTCTGCAGGACACCATCCTTTAATCTCACAGGTTTTTTGGTTAGTATTGAAGGGCACACAGCGTCCTGTCAGCAACCCTTCAGACAGCCAGTGAAAATAAACATAAGATATATAAGCCAGGGCTGTTCAAACCCTGCATCCTTTAAAGGCTGCTTTCATCACTAGTGCACAACAAACCGTGGGATAGTCTGGGCAACAAAGGATTCATCTGTTGTATCCTTCATTGCCTGAAAATCAACAGATGAATTTGTGGTCCAGACTATCCCACCGTTCGTTGTGCACTGATGACGATAGTTGTTTTTTTGGTTGTTGGTGAGAAAATGCTGGATTCGCTGGCAATGATGGCCTTGTGGGCAGCATGCTGACATAGTGTGGCTTTGGTTGTCCCGTGATGGAATTCCCCCTTGTGGACCTTTCCCGTTCCCATACCCCATCTCTCTCTTCCACTCACTTTCTGTCAAATCTCTACTGTCCTGTCATAGTAAAACTAAAAAACGCTCACAAAAATGCTTTAAATAAAAGAAAGAAAATGCCGGATTACACTTTAAAATTAAATATTGGGTTTAAAAAAAAACAACAACAACTTTAAATCTTTCTATTACAGATATTTAATACTATTTATTATGTACATAAATGGACCAAGGTGAACATATTTAGACAAGTTCTCCACCCTATTTTATTTTCAGACTTTTGAATATTGAACTAGTACTAACAGTACTGCCTTTTATCAGTGGCAATAATTATGTTTAGTAGAAGAAAAAAAGAGCAATCCTTCGTACGCTAGACCATTCCATTTAACAATGCCCAGTCTGACCTTCGCGGTCCTTGAAAGTGTGGCCTTTTAATTCCACATGCTTTAAAGGATGCAGACTCTGAATTGGAACACAGCAAATAGACCATTAAGGGGTCACATTTTAATCAATTGATATTTTTATGACGTTACTATTTTTAATAGGTTTTCCTTGACAATTTCAGGATCACAAAACAAACGGTAAGATTAAATGCAAAACAATTCAGAACTATATTGAATTGTTTTGTTGTAAAAATGTGATGATTCCTAATGATTTGGTCTTACAATAAACTCAAAGATGATAAAAGGAAAAACTTACCATTGCTAGATGGTTTTGACATCAGCTTCTTACAATCAACGTCACTATTACATTTCAATTTGAGATCGCTCTGAAGATTTACATGTACAAACACATAGACACACACAGAGACAAGAATCAGTCAAATTCATGTACAATCATCTTGACAGATTTCAGTGTCCTCGCTCACCTCTGGACAGTAGCCTTGAACTTGATTTTCTGTCGTGATGAGCTTAGTGATTACGCAGAACACTGATGCCCCCTGGCACACACACACACACACACACACACACTACTTATATAAAACTGTCATCAAACAATGTGATATGTTTTATAAATAAATACAGATTATATTTATCATACCGCATATGTACTGCATTCAACTATACTGTATATATACACCTCTAAATATTTGAAAACTGCTTGACATTTACTTGAGTAGGTGTGACATAATCGGCTACATCCATGATCCGGTTGTTATACTCTCCAAACCCTTTCACTTTAGTCATGACTGATGATTCAATAGCTGTGTCTCTCACTTGATAGGCTTTCTCATACAAAAACACCCAGCTGAGAGAGGTTGTGTAGGGAGGAAATAAAGAGAGGGAGGGTGGGAAAGATATAGAGAATGATTTAATAACTTTCTTTAATGTAAAACACTTTTTTACCGAGATCAAAAAGATGATCCCTGCTTCTTAAAGTACTTTACACCAATTATGTTGAAACAAAAGACTAAACACAAGCTGTTCAACTGAATTGTTTGTTTGGGCACAATCTTAAATCTATCTATTCCACTGACATTATAAAAATAGTGTCTCAAAACAACTCACCCAATGAAGTATGTGATGATGAGGAGTTGGACGACACGGTTTATGATCCCAATAGTCCAGCTCTTTACCACCACGGACTTGGTCGTCTCATAGGTAAAGAAATCTGTTATGCAGCTCCACATTTTTCCAGAACACTGCTGCATTCACAAAATTACACTCTGCGTGTATCAGTGTATTTATGTGAAAGTTTAGTCAGGAATATAGTGTAGAAGCATCCGAGATATCCGTCCAAATGATCCTGATTTCTTTTAATCGAAAATCAAATACAAGTCAAAAAAAGCTCTTCAATGATCTATCTTTATGGTTTGCCTGATATAAAGTCTCCACATCTTGAGAGAAGATGCCCTCTCTTCCTCTTAGTCCCTCCCCTTCTCCTCCCTCTTTCCTCATTCTTCCTCCTTCAGTAATTCAATCCTTTCTTCAGATATAAAATTGGCATGTTACACTCAGATGCTTTCTTACCAAGTAACAAACCAAAGTCAGAGTCAAACAATTACAAATCAAAATTAAGTACAAGTCCCAAAGAAGTTCCTAGAGTCTTCTAATTTACATAAGCATCATACACTATCCATAATAAAACAACTGAATCAGATGCAGGGTATTATGGAGTGCATAAAAATGCTATATTTACAGTGTGTGAGAACTAGATCACATCTATAACTTCTTTGCCCATAAGTTGATGGACTGTATTTAGTCATTTGCAATATAAGCTTGTTATCTAAACCATCGTGTTCTGATGAGATTGACTGATGGTTTTTATGTTTTTTTTTTTTTTTTACTAATATTATGTATTTTTAATTAACCCTTTGATTTTTTTACCATTCAAATGTTTGGGGGCAATGTGTTAACTTTTTTTTCCAAAGAACTCCCTTATGCTCACCAATTATTTATATCTATAAAAATTATTACAACTTAAAATAGGTCTAAATTACATTTATTCCCTGTTTTGAATATTTTTTTTGAATTCTTTGATGAATAGAAAGTTCCAAAGAACATTTATTTGAAATATTTCCTGTTGCTTTTGATCAATGTATCTTTACTGAATAAAAATTGAGCAGTAGTATATTACTGTATTAACAACTTTAATGGAGGATGTTTAAAACTTATCAAGTTAAAATAAATTTTTTATATTATATTTAACATTTAGGCCCATATATAAGACAAAACAAACACCTTCTAACACTGAAACGTCAAGCTGTTCTTTTACAGAGAGCTGAACAAGAATGTCATGTAACTTCGATTACAATTAAGCGAATGGGAAAGATGCGATTAGTATCCATCCCACAACAAGCACTAACGCATACACACACTTAAACCACAACTGAGAGGTCCCATTTCTTAACATGGCCAAGAGAGCAACCATTAACGTGTGGTTACCTAACTCTATAAGTACAATACATCTGGGACTCGCTTCCCTGCAAAAAACACACATAAAGCAGAAGTAACGCATGACAGAGAACCAAATCAAATGAGAGACAGCAGAGTGAGGCTAGCTCAAGTACTGCTGGAGTATTTGAAGATGTCTATCAGTCAAGGATAATGTTGAGTGTTAGATGTCTCAAAATGATTTGATTGTCTTGAAACAGGATCTTGAGATGAAGGGAGGGCACAGAGTGAAAAGGGGGGGTAGGGGGAGAAAGAGACTGAGGAGAGAGTGAGGAAATGGATGGGACTCAATACAAATTGGTGAACAAAGTCATCAATGCACAAAATGCAATAATGAGCAAAGTGGTTTGAGAGGCATGATCGAGAGAGACAAAATCCACAGAAACCTAACAGATATGAATGGGGGAAAGGGGGGGGGGGGGTAAGAGGAGAGGAGAGATGTTGCATATACCAGGAATAGACAGCAAATTGATTGGAAAATTAACACTAAGAAGGACATAGAGCCCCAAAAAATATTAAATAGAATATTTAAACAGCACTGATTTAATAATGCTGGTTTTAGGTGAGGAATACATTTTAATTAAGGGATAACTATAACAACAGCAATGACATCATTTTTCTCCTTTTTAACCTCACTATACAAAATGGTTCTACTTTTAATATTTCTCTAAAAAAGTGAAAACGAGTTATTAAAAAGTGTAATACATATAATATTAATAGTAAAAATTATTTAAAAAAATAACAAAATAGATATAGTCATAGTTCCTTCAGGCAAGCTGATAATAGCAAAGCCAAGGTCAGGGTTTCCTAGGCCAGGGAACACTAGTAAAGTGTGCTATACAGACACTATAAGTTGATTTGGAAGAAGAAAGTGTCTGGAAAATCAATATCTGTAATGTAAATATAACTGTACCATTAATCTTTGACGAGAGACATACCCGTTTAGTGTTTTGAATGGATTCAGTAAATCTTAACCTGCAGCAGAGTCATTCACAAGCTGCACATGCTTGTGCGGGTTTTTGTTTTTTTGATCGTATGTTAATATTAACTTCTTCCAGCATTCTTTCTGTTTAGTTTAGTTATTTATGAAGTGAGACACCAGCTCAAATGGTTTGAGTAGAGCCCAGTGTTGCCAATTTAGCAATTTTGTTGCTAGATTTAGCAACTTTTCAAACTACCCTTTCTTCAAAACCACCTAGCAGCCAAGCAGCACATCAACCCGGAGAGAGCTGGAGATAGATGCCTAATAGTACAAACATCAAATCTGCATTAAATTTCTAGTTCCAATAATAAATGCACATTTATGATACACCATGTTATTAGGTTGTATATATAATTGTTGTTTAGGTGGGTACACTGTAAGAAAAAATATGTGGAAAAACTGAAAAGGTACTAGTAATTTTCTGCCAGGATATTAAATGTAACCCTGTAACCTTAAAACACAGGTAAAACACCTGTGAAAAATAAACAGTACATTGTGTCTTATTTTTATACTTTCGTGTAGCACACTAACTAACTACCAGTACACTGCTTAAACTATTATTGCTCCGAATGTGCAGTTTTACTATCACGCAATGAAAAGGTACTGGTAATTGACATCACAACATAAAGCAACCATACTTAGTTTTCAACTGACCTAATTAATGTTACAGTATTAAAACTAGTAACACTAATAGACTATTTATTTTTACAGTCTTCTGTCTTAGCAGTTTATGCAGTAGACACCATGCATCACTAGTTTTGATCCTAGACAGACTCTAAACAGATGACGGAAAATACAACACACGCTGTAACTGTAGAAAAATCTAGAAAGAAAATGCAATGATTTAATGGGGGTCGGGCTACGAGCTTAGTAAATTTATGTCAACGAAGATTAAATGTCGCCCTTTGTAGTGGCTCAATGGGACTGACCATTAAACAATCTGTTGTTTTCTTTTTTCTCCATAACATCATTAGAAAAAAAAGTGTGAAAATTATGTGCTGAGGTTGATTTGTACTTCTTGATTTGTACACATTGTACTTCTTATGCTTTACAGCTAAAAATTAAAGGATGTCGACGCTTTCCAGAACTATCCACATCCATTAGCAAAAACAGACTCTCAGTTGTTGGTTTGTTGGCATTTTACTAGGCTTAAATCATGAACTTAAAAACCACATTACATTTCCACTTACATTCCAGAGGAGAACTGATGAGGGTTGTAAAACACTGAGTAGCTGTATTCATGACATTCAATATTCAAGCCAGTAATAAATTTAAGATTCATTTTAGTTTGTTGAATAATTTCTTAAAAACAATACCATTTTTAAATGTTGATTTTTTTTTTTTGGTTACAGTAAACGTGTACAATTAGTAACGTGTGTGAACAAAATACTGTGTAAAATAAATGGTGAGCTCAGATCAAACAAAAAAATTATGAATACAGGATGAATACAAATGTAAAAAAAAAATATTTTTACATTTAAGCAATTATTTTCATAACTTGTTATTCAAATGCAAATACATATAGAGTAAGTTTAATAGCTGTTAAAGATACGGTTTCTGTTGTGTTTGGAAAGCAGCATTGTAAAATATCTCTGTACAAGCAGGGATCTGAACAAGGACTGGACAACACAACACTGTTTTAAAGAAATAGGTCACCCATGTTTTGTTCTAAATCTATTTTCCACGCAATTTGAATGAATAGGGGATGAAGCATAAAACCTTCAGAAAAGATTGAAAAAGCAACCAGAAGTATAAAAACTATTTATCTATTTTGTGCATTGGATTAGCTGATTCACTGAAAAGATCGAAAAGAACGATTTGTTGATGAAAAAGACATCTCTACTGCTTTCGTGAATGAGCCAAGGAGAGCTAAGGTGCGAAATATAGAGTACATCTTACGTACAGGATCGAAAGTAAATAATGACAGAATTTTAATTTCTGGGTGAACTATTCCATTAATGTCAACACTATCAAAGGTATATACAAAAGTGTTTATGATAGTCTCGAAAACTTGAAACAAAACTTGATGTTTTGCCATAATATGTACTGTATCAGGACTTCATCCGGTCATGTACACTATAATGATGAAAGGGAAATGGTGTTTTCTTCCATTCCCCTTTTAATGTGTCTGTCATTAGTGTCTTTTAGTCTGAGCCAGACTCTTCAGAGCTAGGCGGTGTGCTGACCACTTCCTCTTCATCATCAGACCCCTGTGTAAAACAATAGCACCAACAGAGAGTGACAGGGAATCAATGAATACAATACCTGCTTGTATAGGATTAGAACTGAATAAGGAAAATCAAATGATCAACAGTCAAAAAGTGTCAAGAAGTCTGGATGCATCAATTGTAAAATCTACACGCAAGTATATTTTTATATTAAGTTTAGTATCTAAACTTTTTAAGTATTTATTATAATCTAAGTCAATGTGAACTAATTATTTTACAAGAACACAATTTAGATTGAACAAAACTCAAATTATATATATATATATATATATATATATATATATATATATATATATATATATATATATATATATATATATATGTATGTGTGTGTGTGTGAATATATATATATATATATATATACTGTACAGTATACAGTACATTGGTCACAACACTTTTTATGTTATGTATATAATTCCATATATAATTCCACATGTGTTAATTCATAGTTTTGATGCCTTCAGTGTAAATCTACAATCTTCATAGTCATGAAAATAAAGAAAACTCTTTGAATGAGAAGGTCTGTCCAAACCTTTGGTCTGTACTGTATATATATAATCATTAAACTGGTCTTTTTAAATTCCCATTGAGGTAAAATCTTGGAAGACTTCATTAGTTGTGTATCAAAATTTGGACAGAATTTCGCATTATGCTTAATTTACAATCCGACATAGTAAGATATAGGCAACATGTGATTGAAAAAAAATGACTGCTTGTTAAGCTGTGGTCACACAAGACTTAGAGTGACCACATGTAATGAAACTGCGAAGGCAATGGGTGAAAAAAAAAATCTGTTATTCAAGAAATACACCAATTTTGACAGCCTGACTTCTCAGGGTGTGACGTATGCAATACTCTGTAATCTTTTTCTGAGCAGCCACCTATACATTTAGCCACCAGTAAAGATAAATATGTTAACTATGTTAACGCATGAAACAAATCTGTGAAGTGATTGTTAGTGTGTTACCTTGCGCTTCCGTCCCTTGCCTTTGTCTGACTCTGATGAGCTCTCCTCACTGGATATGAACTCTCGACTCTTGAAGCTGTCGTTGCCTGTAGCTCGCTCCTTCTCTTTTTCCCTTCCACCAGCTGACTTCCTTTTCCTTTTTTCTTCATTCTTCCCTCCTTTCTTCTTTTTCTCCCTTCAGGAATGAAATGTGGGGAAATGGTAAGACACGGCCAGTTACTTAATGCTAAGATCATATTTTGGAACAATATGATGGTGAGTAAATACACTGTCCATTCAAAGTGAGCACAGGACAAAGTTGTGAATATTTTGAGTACTTTTTTGAGCTGCCCGAGGAGCCTCCTCCACTCTCCTTGTACTCTCGCATCGCTCTATCATACTCTTTCTTTGCTTCCACTGCTTTCGCATCCCACTCCTGGTGGAAAAACAAAATATCAGTTCAAGTTCAAAGGGAGACTGAAGGAGAAACAAGACAGTTAGAGGAATCTAATACATTAAAGGGATAGTTCACCCAAAAATGAAAATTCTGTCATTAATTATTCACCTTCATGTCATTCCAAACCTGTAAGACCTTCACTCATCTTCAGAACATAGTTTAAGATATTTTTGATGTAATCCAAGAGCTTTCTGACCCTCCATAGACAGGAAAACATTTACAAATTTCAAGGCCCAGAAAGGTCGCGAGGAATACCTTTCTGGGCCTTGATCGTGTTAGGATCCTTGCGGTCTATGGATAATATCTTCATTTGTGCTTTGAAGATGAACAAAGGTCTTACGGGTTTGGAACGAGATGAGGGAGAGTAATTAATGACATAATTTTCATTTTTGAGTGAACTAACCCTTTAATATTGTGGAAAGTCCACTGAATGTGTCAGTGTTAGAGAGTGTATGTCACCTCTTTCTTCTCTTTGCCAAGTTGTTTCCACATCTCTCCAGCCTTTTTGGAGATTTCTGTGATAGAGATGCCCGGGTTCTCTGATTTAATGCGGTCTCTGCTCGAGTTCAGCCAGAGCATGTAGGCACTCATTGGCCTCTTGGGCGCGCTGCTGTCCTTTGCCTTTTTCTACACACAAGAAGCATTGAATTTTGAGTAAAAAAAAAAAACTTACTAAATGTACTTAAAATATATTTAAATAACCATTGTGCAAACTCTGTCACCCACATGTTTTATTCTTCCCTCTTCTCACCTCTTTCTTCCGTGGTTTTCTTTCTTTTACAAATTTCGCTTTCTTGGCTGGTTTCTTCTTCCGATCGCCATCACTGTCTCCGTCATCAGCGCTGCTTTCACTGGCAGAGGCCTTACTGTCATACCTGACACACAAATATGACTTAATGATTTATCACCCTCACCATTAAATAGTGTAAGCATGCTTGCTGCCTCAACATTAAGGTATTCTGAGTGGTTTTTAGTATCAAATCTCATTGATAGGGTATTATGGGTGGTTTTATAGATGTTTTTTGACAGTTTGTAATATCTGCCAGGCAAAAATTGCAAGTCTCTTCTTAACAAGCCTCATGACTTGAGGTATCAAGAGGTTTTAAACGACGCAGCACAAACTATACACCAAAGTTTAATACTTACATTTAAGAGTTTGTTCATGTATGAGAAATAAATAGTAATAATAAGTTTGTCTTTGCTAAAACTGGCATGTCAACACAAAGCCTCTTACTCCTCTGCAATTTCATCGTCTTCTTCTCCAGGATTAAAAGACTCATCTAAAAAAAAAAAAAAAAGTAAAATGTTAGTGTCATTTTTGACATCTAAACATCTGCACCTAGGGGTGGGCAATATGGCAACAAAGTTATCAAGCTTATAGAAGAATAATAAATCATCATCACTAAATAAAAACAGAAAAATAATAATTTCAAGCAATAGAATAAATCAATGTAACAGTACAGTACAAAGACACAATTGAAATAAATCGTTTTTCATTTATGTCTAACAAAATAAATACTATAATAAAAATAACAAGAACATATTAGAGTTTCTTTTGTGTCTTATTGTGCCATCTATTATACCATAATTTATGCGAGAGTGTAGCATTATAAAATGACATGAACGCAACTGCAACAATCTGAAATCTCTACTGACACATTTTTTTACCGGTTTATTGTGTGTACACCGGTCATCTAAACACAAAATCATTTTTAGCTTGCAGACTGATTGGCTCACCACTCTCGCCCTCTGAGTCGTCACTGTCATTGCCCTCCTCACGGATCTTGCCCTCTTCTTTCATGCGCTCCAGGTACGCATCGTGCTGGTCGTCGTCTGAGTCACTGTACATGTTATCATTACCTTTCATGCCCTGACAGAGTACAAATTAAAACATCAGGGCTATATATAAATATCATTGTAAAGTTAGTATTTGTAACAAAGCAGACACAGGAAAGCCCTCTCCAAGCAAAAGATTTCAAACCCACTCATGTTCACATACTCACCGGCCTTTATCTCTCTCTCTCTCACACACACACACACACACACACACACACACACACACACTCATATAAGCAATCAGTGCTAACTCATTCAAAAGCACTCCCTTGAGCAATGCTGTCTTCAGCACACAGAATTATCTATCATACAAAAGGTTTTCTCGTAAAGTGACCACAAAATTATATTCAGGTTTCAGACACAATACTATTGTGGTCTTAATGAAAGTCTGTGTGATCTGAACACAGCGTTAAGCTGGTCAAATCATAACCAGCAGTCCGCCTTTCCACATTTTGGTGGATGAGACATCTGCCTTAAGCCATCAAAGATATGAAAGAACACATTTGACACTCGGGTTGTGATTGAGACACGCAAACAAACACCATGCAAGCAAGTTATTGGAGCACCGACACCAGACCAAACTGCAGGGCAATACCAACCTTTTTCTACATGAACACAATACAGACATACACCACAAACACAAAGAGCAGAATAAGTGTCCGTCCACGGTGTGAGGGGTCTATGGACATGTCTAAGTGGATGAATATTATGTAGTGCTTGATAGAAGAAGACGTACCTCTTTGAAGCCTCTGTTCTTGATGCTTAACTTCTTAGCATTGACGAAGTCGAAGAGTTTCCCATATTCCTCCCTGAAGAGAAAGACAGAGGCAAAACAAACAGAGGATAAAGACTCTTTTAGTGAGTTAAAGCTTGTTCACACCAAGAATGATAACTATATGTGACCCTGGACCACAAAAAAATTCATAAGTAGCACAGGTATATTTGTATCAGTAGCCAACAATACATTGTTGGGTCAAAATGCATCTTCATGCCAAAAGTAATTAGGATATTAAGTGAAGATATTTTGTAAATTTCCTAAACTAAATATATAAAAAATTTCATTTTTTATTAATAATATTAATTTCTAAGGACTTAATTTGGACAACTTTAAAGACCATTTTCTCAATATTTAGATTCCTGATTTTCAAAAAGTTATTTCTCGGCCAAATATCGTCCTATCATAACAAACTCTACATCAAAGGAAAACGTATTTATTCAGCTTTGAGACTTTTCCTAAATCTCAATTTTTTTTAATTTAGCCTTATGACTAGTTTTGTGTTGCAGGGTCACCTATTAGCTTTCATAAAGTTAAAGTTTAAAGTGTATCCAGAGGTTTTGTAAACTTAAATGCTTGAACTCTGGATTCTGATTGGCTGTCAATGTTTTCTTTCATAAGCTCAGGGGGGAAAAAAGAGGAAAGTGATTCAATCAATATTGTTCCCCTGTGCTTTTATCATTATAAGCTGTGGTGTGGTCATCCCTATTCCATTTTGTAATTGAATAACTATCTTTAGTACGTTATATAGGGAAATCTTGAATGTTTTAGTGAGATATGTTTTAGTTCATTAGATATGAAACACAGTATGTACAATGAGTATGAACAATGAGAGTTGTGTGTAGGATTTTTACAAAAATACAGAACCAGAATGTAGTGCAAAAGTGTGTTTAAGTTTGCTCAAAAAATGACCTGTTATTATTTACTCACCCTCATGTCTTGTCAAACCTGTATGACTTACTTTCTTCAGTGGAACACAAAATCTCAAGTGTGTGTTTGTTTGTTTTTGTCTACACAATGGAAGTCAGTGGGGTCCAATTTTGCTTGGAAAAAAATAGACAAAAACAGAAACTTTTGGGTAACTATCTCTTTTAGTTTTGCAGAAAGTGTTGTTTCTCACACATTAGTGTGATGTGATTAACTGATGTCTTGGTGTATTGATTCAGTCATAATGTGTGTTAAATTGAAAATACTTTAATGTGCATAAAGTAGCTTTGATTTTTCCCCCCTTAACGTCTAATGTAGAAGGGGTCAGGTCACTAAAAGAGAGGGGCAATTTTATTCTAGAATAACAAATAAAATCACCACAAAGAGGCAGCACAGACCTTCTATGGCAGATGGGGGTAAGTGCTTAGGGACATAATGGCAGGAAGTGCCTTAAACAGGATATGGACACTGGCCTTTTCATTACTGGTGTGGTCAAGTTCCCACAAAGTTATGTTCTCAACAAATGGACAAGATTAACTGTGGGCTCATGGGTACCTCTCGATGCTGCTGAAGGTGTATTGATTTCCCTGCTTGGTCTCGATCTCGAAATCAAAGGAGCGGGTGGTGGTGGTTCCACGAGCGAAGTTCACACAGGCGATCTCCTCGAAGCGCAGGTGCACTGGGGGCTTGTGCACATAGATGAAACCTCTTTCCAGAGGATACAACAGCCCTGAACTGGCCTTGTATGAACATGTTATACACTGAGCACCTGAGTGACTAAAGAGAAGAGTGAGAGGAAATAACACTGGAAGGGGTTTTCACAAAAATACAGGCTTCACTGAATTTGCACAGATATTACTGTTTGTTCTACTACATAATTCCAGAATATACAGCAATATCTGAAACATTAAAGAAACGCATACTTTTATGCAGCAGGGGTGCATTCAGTTGATCAAATGTGACAGCAAAGAGATTTACATTCTTATAAAAAAATCTACTTCAAATAAATTATGCCTTTCTATTCATCAAATAATCCTGAAAAAATAAATCATGGTTTCAATATACGCATTAAGCAGCACAACTTTTCCCAACATTGATAATAACGTGAAATGTTACTAGAGCACCAAATCTGCATATTCCAATGATTTCTGAAGGTTAATGTGACACTGAAGACTGGAGGAATGATGCTGAAAATTCAGCTTTGATCACATGAGTTAATTACATTGGAAAATATATTTAAAAAGAAAAAGTTATTTTACATTTTAATAGTATTACATAATTATTATTTTTTTTTAAATAAAAAAACGCAGCTTTGAAGATCCACAGGAGACTTTTAAAAACTGCAATATTGAATATAACTGACCCCCAAACTTTTGTTATTAAATTACTATTAAAACATACATCAGGAAGATTCGCTGCAACTGTATTATATCAGATATTTAAAAAACTGCATTTTGGTGTATATTGTATTATATTTATGTATTTTATCCTCTTTAATCTTGAAAAACATAATATTAACAATATGTAAAAGTAGGTATATGTTGTTTTGTTTAAAATAATTTAAGCTAATTTATACTTTTGACTTGTTAAAAAAGTCTTTTTGCAGTTGTCGGTTTTTTAAATCTAATTTTCTTTCACCGAAACGTTTTTGCAGTGCTTACCCTTGGAAATTTCCAGGCACTGTGATCTTTCTGTTGACCAGGGCCTTCATGACTCTGCTGACCATCTCATAGAGAGAGCCAGACATGTTTTTATGAAGTTTCCCCTCAAAACGTCTCTCAACCTCATCCCTGCAGAACACGAGAGAGAGAAACCGTATTGCTGGATGGCAACACATTTTGAAGAATGAGTGTAAATGATGGTATACGTTTGAGTGACATATTCTTTTAATCCCAGGTTGCTCCAAGGTGACTGTCCCTGTAATAACTCTACTGTAACTTGCTTAGGATAAATGCATCTGCTAAACGACTTCTTGCTCTAAATTAGTTTCATCAACCTTGCTGAAATGAATGAAAGCTACCTTTCTACTTTCAGTCTTGGCAGTAAATGTAAAGAGTTTACATCCTTCAGAGTCCCTCATTCACTCACTCTCACTCACTCATTCATGTTGAGAGTAAGGCTGATATCCTCCTCCTTAGAAAACAGAAGAATGAGAAAATGATAGCGGGTTTGACCTTGTTTAATAGGCGGGTCCAGACTGATCTGAAACAGACAGAGAGAGAAACAGATCAATGCAAAAGACAAAGCCCTGTGATACTAGTACTAAAGATGGATCCAGACAGAAAGCACAGGTTGTTTAACAGACAATGATGCCGCACTCACCACAAAGAACATTTGGCGCTGATCCTTATGAGGCAACAGGAAAAGGCGGAGCACTGTGGTGTATGGGATCTTGTAGTCAAATGTCTTACCATGCAGATGGAGGAATGTCGGATAAATGCGGATATCATACCTACAGAGAGCAAAAACCATCAAAACTTTGCTAGTTCACATTATATTTTAATAAGATAGCAAAACAGTGTGGTGTTATGTTTATGTATATGTACCTGCCCCTTGGTGTGAGGCACTGCAACTCTCTGAAGATACACACAGCATCTCCTGTAGCCTGGATGACATCTGCCTTTGACAGAATGTTCTGAGCAAAAGCCTAAAACAGCAGAGAAGAGTACCGTGACCTCATTAGTTTTCAGTTGAAGTGGGCTTTACGGAGGCAAAGATTTTACTTTAGGGCTCTAACTGGAGTCTGTATAAGCTTAGAGAAAAAAAAACCTGAACATACAAATGAAAATAAATAAATTGATTAAAATAACGAAATATTACAATACAAAATGTACAAATTAAATAAATAATAAATCTAACAGTACAGCACTATATAAAGTAATATAAGAAAAAAACATTATAATATTTTATACATTTATAATGTTATTTTTTCTATTCAAATTAGATTCAGTTGGGTCTTTTTACATGAAAATGTGTAACATAATTTTAGGACGTGTGTCACTCACACAAGGACGATCATATTTTGGGTCATCTAAAGACTGAAAACCCCTGCTTTATAGGCATATTATGATTATTACTTTTTAGACTGTGCCATCTGTTGGTCACTGTTAGGTAGTGGCGCACACACACTTACCTCCACAGGGTCTGCACCCTCCTCTCCTGTGGTGGGTGGGACATAGAAGCGCACCTCCATCAGGGATACCTCTGTGTCATCATTCTGATGAAACTCCACAGTGACCTCGTTCTTTCCCGTGGCACACTGGGACACACTGTTGAGCGGAATCTCAAACGCTGGACTCTCATTCACCTCAAATGAAAGCAGCGGTCCTGAAAAGCCACAGGAGGACAAAATATTTAACACTTGGATATGGCAGTGAAAGCTATGTCTATTAAAATGCAAAGCTGGTTAGTTATTAACAGTCTTCTATTATTTCTATTAATTATTTTGAATTGATTTATTATTTCTAGTGGTCGACCAATACAGTCTGTTGATCACAACTTGTGTCTTAAATATCAGGATGGCTGAAAGCTGATATAAAACTAATAAATTATATCACAGTATTTTACTTAAAGAGTCTAAATAAATAAACCTGTAAAATAAAATAAAAATTATTCTTAGCTATGCTTGATTCTGTAATCCTATTAAAGTATTAAAAAAAAAAAAAAAAAAAAAACGCTGATTGCAAGTCTATGTGCACGGGTAATAATTTTTTCCCTCACTGTAAATATGACACAGCACAGCATTGTTTGAAATCAAGGATTTAAAGTTTGTATATGAGGAAGTATTATAGTGTTTGCCTTTCTATTATCACTTTAGTAATAATAGTAATAATGTATTATTAATCTAGTAATATATATAATAGTAGTCTATTATTACTTTCTATTATTACCAATAATTTAGTTCACTTAAGAACTGTTAAACCAAGTAAATTAATAAAGAATGAGCACTCCAAAGTGTCTCGCTTAAGCAGCGCTTTTCAGGCAAAAAGAAAAACTTGTTTGTCGTGGCCAATAATTACAAAAGTGCCAAAAATCAGCAAATTTATGGTGAAATATCAGTCAACCACTAATTATTTCTAGAAAATCAAAAGTCTAATACTGTGAAAGTTAGAATATTGTACCATTCATCCTACAGCCCATAGAAATCTGAATTAAGGTCACTATAAAAAAATGTGATACTGTACATTTCTCAGAAATGGTGTTGCGTCAGGAATGCACTGACCATTAAATTTAGCAGTGCCCCAATTCCAGCCCTTCACACACATATCTTTCTCAACCAGCTCCACCTTGTAGTTGGCTTTGAAGTACTCTGAGATCTTTTCAAGGTCCTTTGCATAAAAAGAGAGAGAAAAATCGAAGACATGTAACGAAACAGTGGAGGCTGGAGCAAACTGATCTACTTTTAGTATTTAATCTGTATCTCAGACTCACAGTGTCTTTGAAGCCATCATATTTGTAAATGTTGCCGGTGCTGGTCCACAGCTTGATGCCGTGACCCAGACACACTCTCCTCCACTGGGCTTGAGTCAGCTCAGACACCGGAATGCTGTCCACCTTCCCAGTCTTACTGTTTTTATACACCACTGTCTGTTTACTGAAGCGAAGACGCCCATCGTTCTGCAGAGAGAGATCGGTCAGATATGTTCAAGAATAACATCTGCAGGCTGTCATAGCATCTACTCACCCAGGTGCCCTTGACCTCCTGATAAATCTCACTGAACTCCAGAGTGTCGTTCATGTCTGCCACTCCAGCTTAGACAAGAGTGGACCTGTGACGTTCAAAAGCTGCGACTGCAGAGGTAAAAATCATACATATATACATTATACAGTATTCATATAGATTTTTTGTTATCTTCTCTTCTTCTATCTTCGTTTCAAGAGTGTTGTCAATGATCGAAATTTACTAACTGATGCTGAGTCTGCACTATTTTCATTGCAAGATGATTTGGATGTCATTTACCGTTATGCTATACACTAAGTATCTGCGAATCTTAATATAATGAAGAGGCACTTCAAATGCTTTTCTAAATCTAAACATATAAATGGAGCTAGCGAAGCTATCATATTCTGGCATCCAGTAGCGGCTGGTGTTTTTTTCTGTTTTTATGACGAACGACAGATTTTAAATTGTCAGTAAATTTCTAACGTGGCTAGTTTATTTCGAACACGTTTATGGCATATGTAATTAAATATGTGAGATATTTGAATCAGCATTACTGTTATTCGGCGAGAGGATCGAGGCCGAGTCCCGTGTGCGTAGATTTGAGGAGCGCAGCGAAGAGGTATTGTTCGTCGTGACGCCATCACGCTCCGTGCGTAGCCCCGCCCTTCCTATCGAATGTCAGTTTTGTAAACGATCGAGCCACAAGAGCGAGAATTTAAAAGGCTTTATTGATAAAGACTGCTGTCAACATTGGCAAGTAATTGATCGTAAGACAACATCCAAGCAGCATTCAGGTATGCCGTGAATTTCATATATATGTAAGGGGATGCACGTGCAATTTTGCAAAAGCTTTAGTCCAGTCGGAAGCAGTGTTGTTCTATCGATCGATTAATAAAAATTGCCTTTACTGGTCATTTTAATGTTTTTTTTTTCTTATTCTACACAAAATGAATTGTTTTTGGGCTACTTTGCTGCATACGTGAGCATCTTTGAATAAAGATACTTTACTGTGCTTTGCTGCGATGTTTCCTATTTACAATGTATTGTAACAACCGCACAAAGGACAGTGAAGGCAGAGACCCGCACAATCAGATGGCAGTTTATACACGATTCTTTATTGCTTGTTAAAATATGGCATTATCTCATAAAACAGATTACCCCCCTTGTTTGCCAAAATTGGCCCACATACAAAACGGACGAGCTCACGTCAGGCGAGGAGGATACACAGGAAATCTTCAATTATCAGTTTATGAGTCCACCTAATCAGCTTCTGCAATCTCTGTACTATCTCAAACAGTTACATCGATCATGAGCTCTCCTAGCCCAAAGTAATATCCCTAGCTTCCTAACACATTTACCCCACCACTGACTGCCTACACTCTAAAAAATGTTGGGTTATTTTTTCTACCCAACCGCTGGGTTAAGTCTGTTGGGTCATTTTATTGGGTTATTTTCTCAGTGTTGGGTAGTTTTTAGTGTAACCCAGCCGCTGGGTTACCAGTTGGGTAAATTTTAGTGACAGTTGACACAGTGAACCCCTCCCCCTCCTCGACGCCTCAACTCTACCTTCGCGCCGCGGGCATTTTGAATCACCTCAGGAGTCGAGAGCCATCGTTTTTCAGCGAGGACAGCTGTTATTCGGAGAAAAAAGGGTATGTGTGTGTGTTATTTTTATCTATACAACTATAAAATAACAGAATATGCAAATAAGGCGGTTCGCTTGACATTAACAGTTTTAAAAAGTAACTCCTTGCTTCGTAAGCTTTGTAGGCTAGTCTGTTATGTTACAGCTTTTTCATGCTTTCTGAATAAATCGAACGTCTCCTTTGGTAAACATTTCCTCTGAAATACGTTACTTACACCATTGGTTCCCAACCTGGGGTCCCTCAGGGGGGCGCCAGAGTTCACAGGGGAGGGCGCGGGAGCGGATATGTTTGAGGTGAATAAAGATGCAAAAATCATATGCTAACAATGCCGATATCAATTACAATTTCGTTATTTTAAATATAGGCGCGTTGCGCGTGGCAAGCGCGCTCATAATGTAAGATACGTCGGCGCGACCACAACAGTGCCCAACATCAAATGGCAAACATAATGCAAGCGGAACGAAACTGCTCGTTATTGTGTGGTTGATGGACCGTTTATCAGTTTGGGCCAGTGCAGCGCGAGCCGATCGTGATCATGCGATGCTGTTACTACACAGCGCTAATAAGAGATCCAGTAAAGAAAGCATTTGAATTTGCCACAGAAGTAATAACATCGCTGCAAGATCTAGAGAGAAACATTCACATTTCTCTGTTATTAACGGATCAAACAGCACGTGGAAACCAGGAAGTAACATTGTGCCGTGAATGAACTATCCAGTGTCCAGATCTGCAACATTCACCATGTATTTACTGTAGTAACACTAACTGCAACCATGAAAGTAGGCTATAATGCCTTCAAGTAACATTACGTCGGTTTTATTTTGACATTATGAATACAATTGCTGCCCTCAAATGTTAATCTGAAATAAAATAAACCTTGGTTTATAACTACTACAATATTTCATTTTTTCCAAGAAGCTGTTTTGTTTTATATGCTCATAAGAAGAATAAATTATAGCTCCAGAATTACTCAAAGGAAAAAATATCACACTTTATTATGTTAGTTTTAATATCGAACCGAACCGTGAATTTTGTGAACCGTTAAACCCCTTATATATATATATATATATATATATATATATATATATATATATATATATATACATATATATATATATATATATTAGTGCTGGGAAAAAAATTAATTGCATTCAAAATAAAAGTTTTTGTTTGCATAATATATGTGTGTGTGTGAACTGTGTATAATTATTTTGTATATAAATACACGCATATGCATGTATTAATTTAATTTTTTTGCATGTATATAATGTATATACAGTAGCCTAATACATAATTTATATTATATATAAATATAAATAATTTATATATAAATAAATAAAAATATTAAATATATACATGCATATATGTGTATTTATATATACAAAATAATTATACACAGTACACACATATATAATATGCAAACACAAACATTTTTATTTTGGATGCGATACATTTTTTCCCAGCACTAATATACATTATATATATATATATATATATATATATATATATATATATATATATATATATATATATGGGGGAGGGGGGGGGTCCCGGATTGTTACATATGTACATGGGGGGGCCCCAAGGAAAAAGGTTGGGAACCACTGACTTACAGTATATGAGCTATTTAGTTGGTTTAAGGTAGATATTGAGATACATGACGCGAGTGTCGCGTCATAAAGCAAACATTTAACGTTAAGTTATAACGTTATATGCGACGCGACACTCGATCGCCTCATGTGTCCATAAACTATCATGTAAAATAATAAAGACAAAAAAAAACAGTTTAAATAAATTAAAAATCAGCAATAACTGTGGAACCAAATAAATGAGAATAAAAACTACTTTTATGTTTTAAGGAAGCATGGTTCAGCCCTGGACGAAGCCATCGTCCAGCTACTGGATTTCTGGAGGAACGCTTGCGAAATGTCAGGAAGAGAACCCGTCGTGAAAACTGCACAAGCCGTGAGAAAGAGGATTCTCAAGCCATAAGCAGCACCTTGGTTATACCAGGTAAAAATTTAAATTTGCTATCTTTTACTAAAAGCAAGTGTTTATTATTTTGGCAAATATCCTTAATTTTGTTGTTAAAATTATATTTATTTGTAGAGCCAAGTATTTCACCTGACAGAGCAGTACAACTTGCAGAATGGCTTAAAAATAATATATGGCCAGCTAACCAAGTTGCAGATTACATGAAAGAAACAGCCATCCACATGGCTCAGTGGATAAGAGCTAACGGGACAAAATCTATCGAGGAAATAACTTGTGAATTCCCTCGACTCCTTGATACGCCAGGCATGGTAGGTCCAAATCTGTGCATCTTTTTCCAGAAAGTCAGAATTCCTTTTGATGGTCATCAGGATGGGCAAAAAAAATAAACATTTTTTAAATAGGCAAATTAGTTTACCTGTACTGCTCTGGAACACTGGAAGGCTGAAGACAGAGCATTGCCTTTTAATTTTTTTAAATAAGTTAATGCAATGTTGATTTCTCATTTTCAGATTTCACAAGACTTCTCTGTATTATTCCCCGACCACGCAGAGAGACTTTTCCAAACTTGGAAAATGAGTTTCAAAGACAAAATCCTTTGCTTTGCCAGCCAGGAGAAAAAGGCGCAGGAGCTTCTCCAGAATTTAGACAGTTTGTCTCCAGGTACAGTTGTGAATGCAAGAACTAATAGTTATTCATTAGAATAATGATGACAAAATAATTAATACAAAATATTAATCTGCACAGAAGTCCAAAGTGACGTTGCACTCAGGCTGCTTCCTGTAATACTGCCCACCCCTGTCTACAAAAAAGGGATGAAAATGTTCAAACCAAGCTTGGAAGAAAATATCAAGTCTTTCATTGAATTCAAGCATGTAAGTAATTTTGTATTATTACACATCACGTGCAAACCATACTAAGAGCAAATTAAAATGGCTTAACATATCAAGTGTTTATAAAGTCACTGTCATCCGCATTAAATTCTTTATTTGTCATTGCTTAGAATCAGAAAAGAACTCCAAAAGCTATATACAGTGGCAAGAAAAAGTATTTGAAACTAGAGGTCGACCGATATTGGATTTTGCCGATACCAATAGCTAGGTTGGACCACATTGGCTGATACTGATAAATTAACCGATAATTTAAAAAAAAAACAGTACTTGTCACAGACACGCCAGGCTCCAGCACCACCCAATCACAGCACGCACCATCACCTGAGTACTAATCACACTCACCTGCTCCTCATCTACCTGCAATCTCCCCAGCACTCAAAAGTCACACACACACACGCAGTCACTGTCCGGTCTCGTTCGCAACTAGGTCTATACCTACCTGCTAACTCTAAGGACTAACCATATACCTGACTTACCTCTCTCCGGCGATCTCCAGTGTGCTCCTGTTCCCATTGTCTGTCTGTCTGTCTGTCTGTCTGTCTGTCTGTCTGTCTGTCTGTCTGTCTGTCTGTCTGTCTGTCTGTCTTCTTCCTCCTCCTCCATCGTCTCAAGCCACCACCTCTCGGATCATCCCACCTTCCAAGACACCAGCACCGTATCCTCTAGGCTTTTTCCTAAATTCCATTTTATTTCCAAATTCCGTTATTAAATTTTTCTGGATTCTGTTTTTTTTTTTTTAATTTTAGTCCACTCCTTTTTAGTAGTTAAATTAAAGTTTCTTAATCATAAAGCAAGTCTTCAATCTGCGTTTTCTGCATTGCGGAAAACATAGGGCCCTACATTTATCCCAGCACAATGTAAACTCTCACACTTTAACTGCTTCTATTCTTGAATCAGTAAGTCACTAAAAGACTTTGTGATTATCTAATCAAAATAAAAGAGCAGCGCTTGAGTCATAGGAGAACTCCCCGGTATCACACACACTCCGGACGCGTCGCGTTCAACTCGAGCAGCGGTCTAAAATGGTTTATTTATTCACCAAATGGACACGAGTTTATTTCAAGAATGAACAATGAGGCAAAGAGAAATTTGAAATTCAGTGTTTAAAAAACGATAAATCGGTCGACCTCTTATTTGAACCCTTTGGAATTAATTGGTTTTCTGCATTAATTGGTAATGTGATTTATATATTTCCTATTATGCAAACACAAAAGGATAGCCTGTAAGACCTTTGTTCATCTAAGAAACACAAATGAAGATATATGTAATGAAATCTGAGAAGTTTCTGTCCCTTCATTGACAGCCTACTCAACTACCACTTTCAAGGCATCCAGAAAATGCTCACTTTGGCTCCATAAAAAAAAAGACCTAAAGCACCATCAATGTAGAATTTAATTAGTGAAGCTTGAATACAGCCATCCCTCTTCCTCTGCTTTTGTCGTTGTTCTCTTGTGAATGCGCATTGGAGATTGATGTGGAAAAAATTTCTGTCACTTGAAAGTTGAAAGGTAGTTGAGTAGACTTGTCAGTGGAAGAACAGAAACCCCTCAGATTTCATTACGAATATTTTCATTTGTCTTCCGAAAAAACAAAAACAAAGGTCTTATGGGATTGAAACCACGTGAGAGTGAGGAATTTTAACAAAAATATTTTCATTTTTGGATGAAGTCTGTCTTTTAAGATTAAAATTGATCATTATAATTATTTATGTCTTTATTGAACATCCCATTACTAAGAGTAAAAACATTTACTGATTATCAAGAAGGAAACACAGTGTATTAAAAGAAAGGGAGAGTGAACTAATTGAAAATTATGATTACATTTTACTTTTGTCTTCTGTGAAATATGTAAATATGAAACTTCTGAAGCATAGTATTAAATGGAAAAAATATGATATTTTAACAACACAAAATCCTAAACTCATGAAAATTACAAAACATAAAAAGTTGTGGACTATCCAGGCAACAACAACAAGATTAGCTCATTTACATGTTTAATGGGATGTTCAAGACATGAAAGCTGTATCAGCTGTAAGTACCTACTTGCATCCAAATCACAGCTGTTTTAATATAGACTGATATTGTGTGACTACTTGTCACTATGTCATTATGTAACGCAAGAAAAAAAATATTGATAAAGGCATGTTATGTTGTAAATTACCACTGGGAGACCACAAACATTTTTAATTGCCTGTATTGCTTTAATAGAAATAGACCCCCCACCACCACCAATTTTAATACAATTTTTTTTGCTTGACATTGGGGGTGAAAACATTTATAACATAGAGAAGCTATGTGCACTAACTAGCATTTAGCAGTCTAGCATTTAATACTGAGCAGGACTCTATAGCCTAGAAGCCTCAGAAGGACTGGACTTGGACAGACTCAGCCTTACTAGGAATCAACCTTCCATTTGAGAAGCACCCTATAAAGACTGAATGATTAATTATGCAAATTACTGTAGAATGTAATTTGAGTCAACTCCACGATATATAAAATATTAATGACTGATTTTGTTTAATAATGCTGCATTTTGATATAGTGATGTATAGTGAGTTGTATGTTTTTAACATTTTTCTGTTTTTAACAGGTTGGGACCAACATGGTTGAATTTTTGAAGGAGGCAGAGCTCACTAAACCCTTCCCCTTTGTCCTTGGTCTTGGGGATGACAGTCAATGCCATCAAGCCTTTGTAGTTGTTGGCAAACAGGCACTGCATCAAAACACACTCCTTGGTGCTGTGGACACATGCTTTAAATTTTTTTATGTTTTAGACATCCATTTCCCGAAGCAGTGTGCACCAGTGTGGGAGTTTTTGCAGACTGTTGTCTACAAACTCCCAGGAACTGAATCTCCTTCTGTAAGACTGCTATATTAAGAGGAAAGTTGTCAGACTAATACATATATCTAAAGCATTTTACTTGTATCACTTTGTTCGTGTGCCTCTTTGTTAAACATACTCTCTAAAAAGTTATGAGTTTATATTAAGGGGAAAGTCATCTAACTAATATATATGAAGCATTGTACTTGTGTCTTATACTTGTGTATATAATGTAAATGTTTAAATCTAAGCTAATTTAATTTATTGATATTTATTTTTTTATATTTATAAAATGGAAATTGTATTTATATTTTATATGCTGTTTTATTGTTCATTGAGCATGAAAAAATATCATGCTTTTTTGCTATATGAATTATATATGCTTTTATGTCTTGCATTTGGATGTTCTTTATTAATAAATCTTCACCTTTTGAGTTATTACTGTTGCTTTTAGTGATTCTCTGTGATTTTATTATTATTATTATTATTATTAATAAACCTATTTCAGGTTTGTTTTTAACCAGCAATGTAGTCATTTTAATCAATAATGGAGTTAAATAAAACAACCCAACAAGTTGGGTCAAAGATTTAACCCAACCGGCTGGGTTAAAACAACCCAACGCTGGGTTTGTCCATATTTGACCCAGCGTTGGGTTGCCAAAATAACCCAAGTTGGGTTGTTTTAACCCAGCATTTTTTTAGAGTGTATCTTCACCGCCGGAAATAATAATTATCCCGAGCGGCCGTCTAGCGTTTCCCCATCAGTGAGAGCTCTCGGAATCTCTCTCGAATAGTACTCAACCCATCCTTAAATAATCATCATCTCCTCCTACATCAGCTGTACACTTTAATTCAATTAAGCCACAACAATTCATTCAAATTAAGGGGCGTGTACATTAACACCTAAATTCCAATTATTTCCTTCTCATTACAGTATCAAACGCAAGTGTTGTGTATACAATAACAATATGCATTTACAACATACTTGATGAATGATCTGAATATTAATGATTTAGACTTATCATCATGATCCCTGTAAGACTTTAGTTTACTATTTTTTTTTCATTGTTAGGTCAAGTTAACTAATCTTTCTTTATTTTCAGATATATTGTTAGATCAAGTTAACTAATCTTTCTTTATTTTCAGATATGACACCTAAGCGTGGCCTCATAACTGATACCTTCAAAGTTGTGAAGAAGGCAAGGAGGGGGGGCAAGAGAGACAAGTCTCCTCCACCGCCAATAGCAGGTGGGACAGGATGTTTGTTTCTGTTTGTGTATCTGCATGTGCATATTTCAGTGAAAGCAGAGATCTGTAATATGTCATGATATTCATAAAGTGTGCAAATTATTTAGAGCATGCAAATGCTCCAGTGATGCACCATTGATGCAGCAGCATTTATAACAATGTTATAACTTATCAGAGCCTGAGCCCCCACAACTGAGTGAAAGAGAAAAAGATCTACAAGAACTGAAGAAGTTTGATCTGGACTATAAATTCGGACCATGTACAGGTGCATTAATAATTTTACTAACCGATCTCTATGTGTAACATTATGGCAGTATTTTTTTGTCATTTCTGTAGTCTGTAAAGCAAAATAATCCTGAAATTTATCAGCCTTGTCACTTTGAGCTCTTGAATTCTTTTCAAGATAAAAATAATATATAATAGTGTGTGTGTGTGTGTGTGTGTGTGTTTGTGTATTTGTGTGTGTGTGTGTGTGTGTGTGTCAGGGATCAGTCGAATGCAGAGATGGGAGAGGGCAGCACTGCATGGGCTGAATCCCCCGCAGGAGATTAAAGACATTTTACTGAAGGAGAGCACTGACCCAGAGTACACACAGAGGTATTAATGATATGCACTCCTATACTCTCTCCTTCTCTTTCTCTCCCTTTTACTGTAATGCTCATGTTCTTTCTCTGTTTCAGTCTCTGGCGTGACTATCCCCTCTGAAAAAAAGATGAGAAAAGAAGAAATACTTTTGTAGTGTTTGATAATATGTTTGCTTTGTTGTTTATTACACTACATTTTATTAAACATTTTATACTCAAAAGTTATTGTTGAGTCATGGTTTACTCTATGTGCACCTGTTCTATATGCATAATATCAATCACACATATCCTTATGTGCCTTTTTTATTTAGTCTCTTTATTATATATTTTTTTATCTTTTTGGTATATTCTGTCACTTTTTATAAATTTGTGTTACATTTAAATTTTGTAAGTACCTTATAATCGTAAACCACAAATTAAAAGTTAAAAGGCCTATCTGACAATATTTTAGCAGCAGTGGATTAGCAGTGGATCCCAAACAATTTTGCTAAAAGCATTATTGTTTAACATATCGATTAATAATGATCACTTTTACCGATGCTTTTAAATTTTTTTATATGTAATTGAAAGTGGGCATGCTACATAAAAATGTTTTATGTTTTATTATAATTCTATAGGCCCACTTGCTTTTATAGATCTAAAGATCCCCTGTGCTGTGTGCTGCAATATTTCCTAATTAACAAAAGTTTTATATATATCATTCACACATATATAAATTACACTTACTGTAAAAGCTATTTTAACAGCTAGAAGTGCAAAAAAAAAAAAATGCAATTGTCTATTGAGTGGTCAATGACATATCTGTGAAGTGAAATCGAAGTCAGATACATATTATTGATCACCCAATAGACAATTAGATTTTTCTTTTTCTTTTTCTTTTTTTGCACTTCTAGCTGTTAAAATAGCTTTTACAGTAAGACATATGCATGCAGGAATTACAACAGTCACTCTCGAGAATGATATTAATTAGGGGCAGATAATTATTGCAATCACTGAAATAGGTCAGATACCCTTCCACCCATCAACCTGTTTGTTTGGCTAGAATTCATTATAATATTTTCACGTCGACGTGGATTATGGGTTTGACCAAATTTGCTGGCTCTGCATATCGACCTCATTCGTATGGTCCTAGTATTCACCAGCGAGCGCGTCATCAGCCTCCCTTGAGTGACAGATGGATGCGGGGGGAGGAGCTGGATTTATTGACACAAGAGACGTTGTCCCGCCTCTTCGGTTAGAGCTGTTTCTCATTGGTTCACAACAGCGTCACTTAACATTCACGTAGCCTGAGTGGTTTATATAAAAATAAATTATATGGCGTTTATTGTCGCACGCAACGGTCACTGGTTAAACAGATAGCCACAGTGTGGGTGGAAGCCTCGCCCTCCTGCAGTAAGAACGAGCAGGCGGAACTATCAGTAGATGGACGAAGCTGATTTGTCCACTCCATCCGTCCGGATGAGGTTTTGATCGCTCATTGGCTGCAGCGTTGCCCTTCGATACTGCGACTGAAGCGCCTACGGTAATAATGTCGCTCAGTGACCTAGTATTAAATAAAGCGACGGTTATGTGGAAAGGAGGTAGCGGTGGATTATAGCATCGGCTTGGCAATTTTAAATACTACCGGTACATTCAGGAAGACTTGTCAGCGTCGAAAATTTACCAAAAAAAAATCAGTCATTCATCCCACAGTAAATTATTTTTGTATAATATTCCGGATCATGCTGAAATCTGAAGGAAAACGTATAGCAGAAAATCCTCACTTGCCTTGAGCAGCGCTGCAGTGCGATCTCTGCCTCTCCGTCCGACTGGATTTCATCAGCAGATCGATCTACAACAGCACACACCGCATTGGGTTTTAACTGGGATATATTCTCTCTTGTCGCGGTTTAGCAAATCGGTTTGGTGTAACTGAAGTTATTGGTTTGCAGAGGACCGAATTAACGTTACAATTAAACTGGTGAGTAAGGTTTTGTCGGTGTGTCTGATACAGTAGATTGGGAAGTTATCGATCACAGTGCCTGCAGGATCAGTCATTAAGGGAATCTGATCAGCGCTGTGTGCGTGTATTTTGCCCAGTCAGCTGTAAGCCAAACTTGACAGAAAGATACACAATTCACAGCTCGTAATCACTCGCTATTATTTACATTTACAACATCATTGGCATAAAATGAACCGAAACGTTTTGCCTGGGATATTTATGTGTGAGACCTAACGTTATAGAGTTAAATATTATCCTGAATGGTTATATTCAGAAAGTCATCGTTATAACTAAACCTGCAGGTAACGCACAGTAATAACAGGTAGTTTCGCGTCTTAATACAGTTTCCGGAAAATATAATATCCTGGGTCTTTCATTCAGGGAGGTATCTTACGGTTAATCATAAATACACAGCAGGTGCGCACAGGTGTTTACTGTTACGTTACGTTTACGTTAGGATACAGTTTTTTTTTTTAAATATCGAAAATTCCTGCTAGTATCTGAGCCTTGTTTGAAATTGAAAGCTATTATTCAGATAAAAATGAAAATATGACATGTTGAATCCCTTATGTTGGTCCAAACCTGACAGAAATCACTTTCATTGTTTCTAGTGTTCCTGCAGTCAAAGTGGACAGTGACTGCGACTATTATTTTTTACATGGGAAGGTTGTCATTTTCAGGTAAGGCTGAGTAAAATATGATGGAATTAAATTTTGAAATCTATTATTTCCTTGCAGGGATGGACAATGCCCATACAAAGACGGTTGAGGAGGTGCTGGGATATTTCGGTGTCAACGAGACAACGGGACTGAGCTCTGAGCAATTAAGGAAGAGCAGAGAAAGATGGGGCCCCAATGGTACTACATATCTTCCACAACTGTTTTGTCCATTATGAACAATAGAAAATGTCATGATGAGATTGAATTTAACCTTTATATCTTATCTTCTGCTCATTTTACTTTGCTATAACCTGTGCCACAGAGTTACCTGCAGAAGAAGGTGAGCTGCTCCCTTGGGTTTGTGTAATTATTAGCAGATCTTTCATCATATTCTCTAAGTTAAAAGTCTCTCTGAGCTTACCTTTGTTTCATGGGAGATGCTGGTTGTCTATATAATTAGTTATTATTAGACTCCCTTGAGGAGGTTGGATGAGGTTTGTACTCTGTTTGTAGCTGAATAGATCTTGATTGAATGTTAAAGATGTATTTGTAATGTTTTTTTTTTCATGTTTACGAGGTTTACATGTTCCAGGTTTTAGTTTTCTGAGGGTTCTTTTTCACTTAATGGAAAGTGATGTTGAAACTTTGTGACCACCGTAGGTCTTTATCATTTTTTGTTGTGTTTACAGGTAAGTCACTATGGGAACTTGTTCTGGAGCAGTTTGAGGATCTGCTAGTTCGGATTCTTCTCCTTGCTGCCTGTATTTCCTTTGTAAGTATAAATCAAAGACTGTGTTTACTCTCTACACAAGAGTAGTGCTGCCACAGCACAATAGCACAAGCTTTTCACATTTATAGAGACCAAACATATATGCATTAATTCTACAAAACTCTAGCAATCTCCATTCATCCACAAATACTACTGCCAAATATCTATCCATCCATCTCAAAATATCTGTATAATTGCAAATTGATTTTAGGTAACAATTCAATGAACAATAAGTTAATATTGTGCTTACTGACACAATATTTTCAGTACTTCTGAAAAAATTTTTTGTCTGTTTTTGCTGAACAATTTGAGTGAGCTGATGATTCAGTGAGCTGTTCATAAAGACGGTCACTTGCTTTGTTTTTGAATGAATCAGTCATTTGAGCGAGTTGGTTGAATGGATCATTGAATTACTCACTTGACCTGCTGCCACCTGTTGGTGTAGTTTTAAATTTCATATTTAGACTATCATTTTATTAAAATAAAAAATTATATATATATATATATATATATATATATATATATATATATATATATATATATATATATATATATATAATTCAGTATTCAGCAAAAAATAGAAGAAAAACATTAATGCCTATTCAAACCCATTAATTGGCATTATTTATGCAATTCTAATAGCTAATTTTGGCCAATTCTTTTTAACATATCTTCTTTACCCTTTTTTTTCAAATATATTTTAAATGCATGTAAATTAAAATCTGTATTATCCTTATTTTAAGAATACATACTAACTAAAATAATGCTTTAGTTATCATTAGTTTAATTCTTGCACAGAGTTACAATTAAAAGCCTGGTTTGCTGTCTCAAGCTTTGCATACACAAATGTCCACACAAAAAATATGTTTGCACTAGATTTAAGATAAAAGTTAGAACCAACTGAAAGCCTTATTTAGAATCGATTAGATTTTTAAATGGAAATGTATGTTTATGCAGTTGTTCTGAATCTTGTTTGACATTTGCATGGGAACATGGTTTACATTCTGTTGGAAATCATAAAGCTTAGAGAAAAATTCATATTGCCCATGTTTTGCATTACATTGTTCTTTCTCTGTCTTTCAGACTCTGGCCTGGTTTGAGGAAGGGGAAGGAACAATCACAGCCTTCGTAGAGCCATTTGTCATTCTCCTCATTCTTATTGCCAATGCCATTGTAGGAGTGTGGCAGGTAAAGGCTATGTAAATTCTTAAATACCTCTTAAATATGTTAATATAAAATATATGAAGCCTGTGGATGAGACAATAATGCCGGGTGATTTGCTAGAAATTACAATTCACTGTGTGTATGATTTTGTAGGAGCGTAATGCAGAAAATGCCATTGAAGCCCTAAAACAATATGAGCCTGAAATGGGGAAGGTGTACAGACAGGACAGGAAGAGTGTTCAGAGGGTCAGAGCCAGGGAGATTGTGCCTGGAGACATTGTGGAGGTGGCTGGTAAGAATTAGAACTAGATTTCTACATCACTTTTTTTTTAAATTTGCCAAATTAAAATGAATTTAATGAGACATTTATTTTTAGTTTGTTCATCGGTACGCTAATGTGTTTCATTTATGTCCCAGTTGCCTTTTATAATTCATTCTAAGAGGCTGGAGTAAAAGTTAGAGAAAATAAAATAGATGTGGTAAGTGTTTCCATAAAGAAAAAAAAAGAGGTCCACTCTCAAAGGAGATGTCTGGAGATAATTTTAGGACATTGCTGAATAGAGATGGCTGTGTTCTGATTGTTTGTCAAAGCCAGTCAAAACTGCCTAGGACAGTCTGTCTCAAATGCATTTCTCAGGAAAATAGCCAGCTGTTCCCACAGTTAGGCAAAGTATTGTTAAATTCATGTTTGGCATAGTTGGATTCTTTCCAAAAAACAGGCACATTGATTATCTGAAGTAATGACTCCGTGGAGAACTGCTGCCCAAAAATATCACAGGTCCCCACCATGTATTTATGAAAAAAATCTCATTTTACTTTTTTTAGTGAACAGGTTTTAGATTCCTTAAACAGGTTATTTACTTTTGCATTAATAAAATGCTACTGTCAGAATTCCTGGGTTATGAGGTTTTGTTTTAAATACTGTTTACATTTCTGAATTATGCTTGGGCTTTAGGCAGTTATGCATTGAACTGTCCTATTATTATTGTTGGTGAGCTGTGACTTGCAGCCACAGTTCCTTTTGCGTCAGTGAAGTTTTTCCAGATTTATTTGCGCATGTTTATTTTTATAGGCTGTTTCCCTGGACGCATTAAATGTGCTGCATTCTGCACCTGCAACTGTAGCACTTGGGCATCTTTGGAACACTGTCAGTTGCCTCTTGTTGCTTTGAAAACTCACATCAAAGTCTTAATCGTCTGAACCCATTTATAGCTGATGCTTGCTGCTAATTGGCATTCAACCTAATTTGACTCTCCTTTGTAGCTGCATT
>NW_020524952.1:0-60776 GCF_003368295.1 Carassius auratus | reverse complement strand
TATATACAATTTTATGACAAGACAAGTTCCTGGTTGTAAAATGTAATTTCGTGCAAATTTGGTAAAAATTCTTAAAGGGATACTCCACCGTGTCATATTAAACAATGTTTTTCCCTTACCTAAGACGAGTTGATACATGCCTCTCTCGTCTCAGTGCATGCACTCGATCGCTTTGGCGCGCGGTGACACTTTGAAAGCACTTAGCTTAGCCGATTCATTCAATATGGGCCACTTAGAGAAGCTACCAAACACCTCCACGTTTTCCCTATTTAAATAGAGTAACTCACGTAGTGTAATTCGACCTAGGATGGTAACACAAAACAAAACGTTGCACTTTTCTAAGCGTGTAAAATGGATACCTATATTTTGTGGCGGAATACCATGGCAAGTGCTTGTAAGCACTTCATCTTGGCGCAGTAATATCTTCACTAGAGGGAACGGGGGCCGGTGAGAGGATTTTTCACGAGTGAAGATATTACTGCGCCAAGACAAGCACTTGCCATGGTATTCCGCCTTACAATATAGTTATCCATTTTACACGCTTAGAAAAGCGCAACGTTTTGTTTTGTGTTACCGTCCTAGGTCGACTTACACTACACGAGTAACTGTATTTAAATAGGGAAAACGTGGAGGTGTTTGGTAGCTTCTCTGCTTGGCCCATATTGAATGAATGGGCTAAGCTAAGTGCTTTCAAAGTGTCAACGCGCGCCAAAGCGATCGAATGCATGCACTGAGACGAGAGAGGTATGTATCAACTCGTCTTAGTTAAGGGAAAAACATAGTTTAATATGAAAACACGGTGGAGTATCCCTTTAACATGTAGACTTTTTTTATTTTAAAGAAAAATATTTTTTCCTTTATCTAAATAGTTACACCACATGATATTTTTAAAAGGATTACATTTTGAAAAAAATGCTAAAAAACACATGAAACCAATGTGAATACAAGAAGTGTGTGTGTGTGTGTATGTATGTATGTAAAAAAAAATTTAAGAACCTAGCACAAAATATCCTATTTATCATTGACCCTCATAAATACATGAAAAGCTTGTGCCACAAATAAGAATTATACCATACATTTTGTGGCTGTTCTGTTTGTGTGTGTGTGTATGTGTGTGTGTGTGTGTTTGTGTAACGGGAATAGGAATTTTAATATTGACCCTTGAGGTACAACAACAAAAGACAAAGGTGTATAGGCTCAATTTATTTCAATCTTTCAATACATAAAACACATACTATATATATGTATACACACCAGGAAGAGAGATTAATAATGTCTACATACATGTTCCATTATCACGCTACAGATCACAGATGATTAAGAACAAATAAACATATTAAGCAAGTAACACTACTGCTATAAAACCAGTGGTAAAAATATGGCGCCCTCTAGGGGGAAGTGAAGTCCCAAGGTCACAGTTATCTCAACGTTGGTAGACACACCCTTAATAATTCTACACTCGTATACAAATCACATCACACACACACACACACACACACACACACACACACACACACATGCATAGTAACTTTCATGAAAAAAAGTGTTAAAAAACATAATGTGACAAAAAAATACACAGCATCTCACAACAAACTGCTACCACGGAAAAAACGCTGTTTACCCGAGAAATACTCTTTCACCATATTCACTGTTCAGGAAAGTTTAGCGAGCAGCCAGACCTTACAACCTAACCATTGTCTGCCTAATAAAACCCCCCGTTTCTATACAAGAATGAATTAACAGCCCAGCAACCACTCACGGCCAGTCCACAGTTAAAAATAACAGTACAAGGGAATCGGCGCCGTCTCTGTCTCTTCGTTCCTTATGACGATGCAGGGTATCTCGCGCCTCCAGTCGACAGCGTTCCTCCATGGATGGTAACCGTGGAAACTCCAACCGGAACTGCGAGGAGGGGGAAGTAGATCAGTCAACTCTTCACAACAATATCGCAGGGTAAAGCCCACTTGTTCGTAAGACAGTCGCAAAACTACTTCCCTTAAATACGAGGAAAAAGAGTGCGTTGGGATGATTCTTCGTTGTCTTCACTGCGTCCAAGCAGATAGTGGTCAGCTCCCAGCTTTCTGGGTAAACAGAGGCAGAGTAATACTGGCATTTCCGTTCTCGTGGGTTGCGGTGTGTGAAGTCGTGTTCGGGCTCCGGCTACCTCCTGGTTATCAGAATCCTTCAGCTTTTATCCTCTCCAGCCACTAATCATGAAGGCTGCTGATCATTCCCCATTATTAGCCGCACCTGTGCATGATCGTCTCACACACACATATAGACATGTGCACAACCCCACCCCCCAGACAGTTTATTCGACATCTCAATTACGTGTAGCCCCGGTACATTTTTTACCCCCCCTTTAATAGGGCTCGTCCCGAGCACTAAAATTCCAGTCTGGGCATATATAGGGCATATAGGGCATAATGTCCCATAGTTCAGTTTATGGTCCAGTCTGTTGCAACCTTCAAGGTTGGTAGCGCACAGGAAGGTTTCCCCGGTTATCACGGACCGGGTACCGACTAGGAGCACATGGCTCCGAATTTTGGTCATGTTCTGGGGCTGTGCAGGGGTCTATCATTGGCCGTGGTGGGACTATTGTGTCCCGAGCAGTCCCTACCATTCGCAACTCTGGGCCAGGGGCTTCATGAGAAGGTACAACTGAGGCAGGAGAAGGAGGTGGAGTCACTATAGGGTTGGATGGTATGTTGGCTGGCTCTGGCAATGAGGTCCATACAGGGTTGAGCCGATATGGTGAAGCTGGCTGAATTAGTACCACAGGAGCAGGAGGCCAAAAGGGTTCTGGGCGATTGGCTATCCCAGGTTCATATACCCCATTCTGCTGACCTTCCGTGGTGTCATTATTGATCGTCGGAGGGTCCCCAGGGCATGGCCGCAAATTGTTACGGTGGAGGGTCCGACACCGATACCCTCTGGTCATATGTTAAACACTGGGCGGTCAGGATGGGACTGCCTAATGACCACAAATGGTGCTGGGAGCCACCGTGGTGCAAGTTTACCTTGAGCCCTGCAACGAAAGTTTCTCATCAACACCCTCTCTCCTGGCAACAGTGGCAAGGTCAGAGTGTTCCGATTGTAATGCCTCTGGTTCCAGTGGTTGCGACGCTCTGCATTGTTACGGACAGAAGCATAGGCTTGCAGAAGAGTCTGGTGGTGGCTTTGGACCCAACCCTCTAAACTATCTCTACACTGGGGTGGTGTAACCTCGTACAACATATCTACTGGTAGCCTAGTGTGGAGGCCAAAAACAAATGTAATGTGGAGTCATCCCGGTGATGATATCTCAGATCATTATTTAGTTTTATGTAAAATTCACATAGCCAAAATTGTAAAGTCTACTTCTTGTTACAAGAATGGTAGAACCATCACTTCTACCACAATAGACTGCTTTTAAAGTTATCTTCCTGATTTATCCAAATTCCTTAGCATATCCAAAACCTCAGAACAACTGGATGATGTAACAGAAACTATGGACTCTCTCTTTTCTAGCACTTTAAATACAGTTGCTCCTTTACACTTAAGGAAGGTTAAGGAAAACAGTTTGACACCATGGTATAATGAGCATACTCGCACCCTAAAGAGAGCAGCCCGAAAAGTGGAGCGCAGCTGGAGGAAAACAAAACTAGAGGTATTTCGTATTGCTTGGCGGGAAAGTAACCTATCCTACAGAAAATCATTAAAAACTGCTAGATTCGATTACTTTTATTCTCTTTTAGAAGAAAACAAACATAACCCCAGGTATTTATTCAATACAATGGCTAAATTAACGAAAAATAAAGCCTCAACAAGTGTTGACATTTCTCAACACCACAGCAGTAATGACTTTATGAACTACTTTACTTCTAAAATCGATACTATTAGAGATAAAATTGCAACCATTCAGCCGTCAGCTACAGTATCGCATCAGACAGTGCACCATAAACCCCCTGAGGAACAGTTCCATTCATTCTCTACTACAGGAGAGGAAGAATTGTATAAACTTGTTAAATCATCCAAACCAACAACATCTATGTTAGACCCTATACCACCTAAGCTCCTAAAAGATGTGCTTCCAGAAGTCATAGATCCTCTTCTGACTATTATTAATTCCTCATTGTCATTAGGATACGTACCCAAAACCACAAGTTGACCCCAAAGAACTAGTTCATTATAGACCAATCTCGAATATCCCTTTTCTGTCCAAGATACTAGGTGGTATAAGGTGGTATCCTCACAATTATATTCCTTCTTAGAGAAAAATGGTATACGTGAGGATTTCCAGTCAGGATTTAGACCGTATCATAGTACTGAGACTGCTCTCCTTAGAGTTACAAATGATCTGCTTTTATCATCTGATCGTGGGTGCATCTCTCTATTAGTTTTATTGGATCTTAGTGCTGCATTTGACACAATTGACCATGACATTCTTTTGCATAGACTTGAACACTTTGTTGGCATTAATGGAAGTGCATTAGCATGGTTTAAAATGTACTTATATGACCGCCATCAGTTTGTAGCAGTGAATGAAGATGTATCATATCCATCACAAGTGCAGTATGGAGTACCTCAAGGCTCAGTACTAGGGCAGCTACTCTTCATGCTTTATATGTTACCTTTGGGAGATATCATCAGGAAACATGGTTTTAGCTTTCACTGTTATGCTGATGATACTCAGCTCTGTATTTCTTCGCGGCCTGGTGAAACACACCAATTTGAAAAACTAATGGAATGCATAGTCAATATAAAAAACTGGATGACGAGTAATTTCTTACTGCTAAATTCTGAAAAAACAGATGTGTTAATTATAGGACCTTAAAACTTTGCTTGTAATAACCTAGAACACTGTCTAAGACTTGATGGCTGCTCTGTCAATTCTTCGTCATCAGTTAGGAACCTAGGTGTGCTATTTGATCGCAGTCTTTCCTTAGAAAGCCACGTTTCTAGCATTTGTAAAACTGCATTTTTCCATCTCAAAAATATATCTAAATTACGGCCTATGCTCTCAATGTCAAATTCAGAAATGCTAATCCATGCATTTATGACCTCAAGGTTAGATTATTGTAATGCTTTATTGGGTGGTTGTTCTGCACGCTTAGTTAACAAACTACAGCTAGTCCAAAATTCAGCAGCAAGAGTTCTTAATAGAACCAGGAAGTATGACCATATTAGCCTGGTCTTGTCAACACTGCATTGGCTCCCTATCAAACATCGTATAGATTTTAAAATATTGCTTATTACTTATAAAGCCCTGAATGGTTTAGCACCTCAGTATTTGAATGAGCTCCTTTTACATTATAATCCTCTACGTCTGCTACGTTCTCAAAACTCAATTTTGGCAATTTGATAATACCTAGAATATCAAAATCAACTGCGGGCGGCAGATCCTTTTCCTATTTGGCGCCTAAACTTTGGAATAACCTACCTAACATTGTTCAGGAGGCAGACACACTCTTGGAGTTTAAATCTAGATTAAAGACCCATTTCTTTAACCTGGCTTACACATAACATACTAATATGCTTTTAATATCCAAATCCGTTAAAGGATTTTTAGGCTGCATTAATTAGGTAAACCGGAACCGGAAACACTTCCCATAACAACCTATGTACTTGCTGCATCATTAGAAGAATGGCATCTACGCTAATATTTGTCTGTTTCTCTCTTATTCCGAGGTCACCGTAGACACCAGATCCAGTCTGTTTCCAGATCAGAGGGTCACTGCAGTCACCTGGATCCAGTACGTATCCAGACATGATGGTGGATCAGCACCTAGAAAGGATGTCTACATCCCTGAAAGACAGTGGAGACCAGGACAACTAGAGCCCCAGATTCAGATCCCCTGTAAAGACCTTGTCTCAGAGGACCACCAGGACAAGACCACAGGAAACAGATGATTGCACAATCTGACTTTGCTGCAGCCTGGAAATAAACTACTGGTTTCGTCTGGTCAGAGGAGAACTGCTCCCCCAACTGAGCCTGGTTTCTCCCAAGGTTTTTTTCTCCATTCCGTCACCGATGCAGTTTCGGTTCCTTGCCGCTGTCAACTCTGGCTTGCTTAGTTGGGGTCACTTTATCTACAGCGATAACGTTGACTTGATTGCAAATAAATACACAGACACTATTAAACTGAACAGAGATGACTGACTGATTACTGAATTCAATGATGAACTGCCTTTAACTATCATTTTGCATTATTGACACACTGTTTTCCTAATGAATGTTGTTCAGTTGATTTGACGCAATGTATTTTGTTTAAAGCGCTATATAAATAAAGGTGACTTGAGGTAGCCGGCTAGGCCACTGGGCCCGGGACTGTTTCTCGATAGTGCACAACAGAGCTAGGAGAGTAATATTAAATCTTTCGCATGCACCGTTCCCCTGTGGATGGTATGGCGTGGTAAGCATCTTCCTACAGCCATACATCATGCATAAATGCTGCACCAGAGTTGACTCGAATGCTGCTCCCTGGTCTGTGAGAATTCGCTGTGGGCAGCCAAAAGGGAGGATAAGTGCCGTCCACAGGGCCTGTGGTAAGAGCCGCCTGATCCTTGGTAGGTACAGCCAGTGCGAACAGTGAGAACAGATCCGTAATGATCAGGATGTACTGGTACGTGTCAGAAGGCCTCCCAAAGGGACAGATAGTCTAAGGCCACAGTCTCAAAGGGGTAACTAGAGACAATTGGGCACAGGGGGGCTTTTGGCTGAGCTCCTGATTTCCCAACTACACAAGTGGTACACTCTGTTGCCCATTTCAGGGCATTTGCACTCATCCCTACCCAGTAGAACCTCCTTCTCAACAATGAGACCATTTTGTCCCCACTCGCATGGGCTGCGGCCTTATGATATTCTTCCCAAAGTGGTCAGGCCTGCGCTACTGGCTACCTGTATCTGGTTCTACAACGCACCTCACCAGTGTCCCATCACACCGCTCCAAATTTCGCCACTCTCGGAGCAAGCAGCGAAGCTGGGGCGACAGGATCGCCAGGTTATAGACTACCGGGGGTTCATTGCTCCCCTTCCAAGTATGTAGGAGTTGCAAATCAGGATCATCCCTCTGCCGTTCCCCCCATTGTTTTTGCAGGGTAGGTGGATTCTAATGATGAAATGCCTGCCGTGGCGTACACTGTGTGCTCCGTTGCCTCTCATGGCAGCCTTGATAGGACATCAGCATTTCGATTGGGTGCCCCTGGTCGGTAACGTAGATTGTATAAATAGTTTGCAAGTTGGGCCACCCATCTTTGCACCATTGCACCCAGTTTCGCCGTTTCAAGATGGACCAGAGGATTATTATCGGTAAAAACGGTAATCTCAGCTCCCCACAGATAAAATGCAACTCACGTAAATGGAAAATGAAATCCCTGACACCTTCCCCTGGTTCCTGTTTGCAATTAAAAAACTGGACTCGCAACTGAGCTACTGATTGTTGGACTCCATACAGTTCACTTAAGGCCTCTAAAATTTTTATGTCAGTGTCACGTTTGTCAGCCGCCAACAACACCACCTCTCTTTTAGCATTTGCCTCCAATGCACTGAGCACAAAGTCCACCCGTTGCTCTACATTCAGCCCCTGGGCCCAGATAAAGGCTTCAAATTGTGTTTTCCATTCTAAAAACTTTGATACACCCCCTTTTTATGGGGGGGGGGGGGGGGGACCCAAGATCACGCTAGGGATCACAGATGATTAAGTACAAATAAGCATATTAAGCAAGTAACACTACTGCTATAAAACCAGAGGTAAAAATATGGCGCCCTCTAGGGGGAAGTGAAGTCCCAAGGTCACAAGGTTGTGGGTTGCGGTGCATGAAGTCGTGTTTGGGCTCCGGCTACCTCCTGGTTATCAGAATCCATCAGCTTTTATCCTCTCCAGCCACTAATCATGAAGGCTGCTGATTGTTCCCCATTATCAGCCGCACCTGTGCATGATCGTCTCACACACACATACAGACATGTGCAAAACCCCGCCCCCCAGACAGTTTATTCGACATCTCAATTACGTGTAGCCCCGCTACATTTGTATGCAAGCAATTCAACTTTTTATCTGCCAGACAAAAAAACATTTGAAGGAGACATCATTCTGGAGTAAGCAACACTCCACTCCGCTCCAATAGCTGAACCACCACATAAACATGCCCTGACAACCACCCACAACTCTCTAGCATCACAGTGGCAAGTTTAACATGGAAGAGCACTGCTCACAAGTCAAGTTCCTCATACAATACAGCACTTTTACAAAACAAATGTCTTTTTCTTTTGGTTTAAATTGAGGTACGTAAATGGAATATTGGTGATTCTGTTTGCCTTTCTCTAAGCCACTGTTGCTGTCACTGAATTGTACATTTTAAATGTCAACACCCTTGCAATGTCTTGCCAAAAACTGACAATCACACAGTTATGAATCAGTGTGCCTGTACCTCTATAGTTAGGCAGTCGTGCAACGGTGTTGTTGTGTAGGATGTTTCCTGGGGTTTCACCGTGTCATGAGTCACGACCCATGTTATTTTAATTAGCGTCGATGCATTACAGCATTCCTTTGTGCTGTACCGCACTGCACTGTGTCACAATGTTGTCCTCTGCTGTGCTGTGCTGTGCTGGACTGGGTGTAGCTGGTCCTGTCTGCAGTAATTACACATCCAGTGTCATCCTCCCCCACAGTGGCAAAGTTGGAACATGTCTGAGAAAAGAACTAGTTCATTAATCGTGTCCATGACTTGGCTGCCTGAAGCAGGAGAACACACACTTTTATACCCTGATGCACCTAGAATGGGGGTCTTTGGTAAAATGAGTTGGTTCATTTTCAAATAAAACACAGGGAACATGGGAAAACTGAGTAAGGATTTTAGTAGTCTTCTTTATATGTTAAAATTTTGGTTGAAATGCCAATAAGCTGATAATTATTTGTATGATATTGTCATTAACTGCTAAACTGCCGACTGCTAAACTGGTTGAGTTTAAGGTTTGAGGCTTTCAGTAAGATTTTGTGGGAACACTTTAGAAAAGGGAATACTCATTCACTATTAACTACGAATTTTCCCTCAATAAATTCCTAATTTGAGGTTATTAATAGTTCATAAAGCAGTTGTTAAATTTAGGTATTGGGTAGGATTAGGGATGTAGAATAAGGTCATGTAGAATAAGGCATTAATATGTGCTTAGTTACTACTAATAAATGGCTAATATTCTAGCAATATGCATGCTAATAAGCAACTAGTCAAGTCAAGTCACCTTTATTTATATAGCGCTTTAAATAAAATACATTGCGTCAAAGCAACTGAACAACATTCATTAGGAAAACAGTGTGTCAATAATGCAAAATGATAGTTAAACTAGTTGAGATACTTTTTTTTTTTTCAGGACCATTTAACCATTTCAAATCATGTCTGTAATTATTAATATTATTATTATTATTAGTAGTAGTAGTAGAAGAAAAAGTAGTAGCATTGGTAGGCAGTTGTAGTTTTTGTTTTGATTTTCTTTCTTTTTTTAGCAACTGCCAAAGTCTTTACCAAATTTTGTACCATTAAAAAAATATAATAAAATTGGGGGTCAAAAATGATTCAAACAGCACCAGAGGGTTAATAGCACTATTAAATGATTAGTATCCCGGATACTAATCACCCGGATCCAGTACGTATCCAGACCAGATGGTGGATCAGCACCTAGAAAGGACCTCTACTGCCCTGTAAGACAGCGGAGACCAGGAACACTAGAGCCCCAGATACAGATCCCCTGTAAAGACCTTGTCTCAGAGGAGCACCAGGACAAGACCACAGGAATTCTTCTGCACAATCTGACTTTGCTGCAGCCTGGAATTGAACTACTGGTTTCGTCTGGTCAGAGGAGAACTGGCCCCCCAACTGAGCCTGGTTTCTCCCAAGGTTTTTTTCTCCATTCTGTCACCGATGGAGTTTCGGTTCCTTGCCGCTGTCGCCTCTGGCTTGCTTAGTTGGGGTCACTTCATCTACAGCGATATCATTGACTTGATTGCAAATTAAAACAGACACTATTTCAACTGAACAGAGATGACATAACTGAATTCAATGATGAACTGCCTTTAACTATCATTTTGCATTATTGAGACACTGTTTTCCAAATGAATGTTGTTCAGTGCTTTGGCGCAATGTATTTTGTTTAAAGCACTATATAAATAAAGGTGATTGATTGATTGATTGATAGTATTTCAGGATTCTTAAATGACCGTAAATATCACAAAAGAGAAATGAACTTACAAACTAAATTATCTTATTACTGATAAATTAAAACATTCCTTCTATCGCCTGCTAACACTTCTGTTAAATAATCAGTATCTATTAAGCAGAGATTCTCAATTGTTCTGGTATTTTCTGCATAACCACTGACACAGAAGAGACTTTACACTGGTATATTATAATACAATCAATTTCGGTTACACTTTATTTTAAGGTGTCCTTATTCAGTGTAATTATACATTTAAGTACTGATTAATACTATTTAAATACATGTTTTATATGGTTTCGGTTAGGATTAGGGTTTGGTTTGGGGTTACTTGCATGTAATTATGCATAATTAATTGTTATTACAACAGTAAGTACATGTAATGTGTAACAAGGACACCTTAAAATAAAGTGTTATCTCAATTTCAAATACACATAGCCTTAAACATCACATAAAAAACTAAACAAACTGTGGTTTGGTTGTTTTACATGTTGGTGGAACTATCTTTTCCTGTCTGAATGGGTGCAGTTTGCACACTAAAGAAGCTGCAGTGTGGACCTGAACTTGTGGCTCTAGCCAAAGGGTCTCTTTTCTCACATTACTACCTCATGTGAGACTGCCTACCTTATATGAGTGCTGTCACTTGACTGTTAATTTGAATTTTCATGAAGAGACAGATCTGATGGAATTTCAAAGCCATGATGTCAAAAAGCCTAACTGAATTCCCCACTTTGCGAATGTCATTCAGTCTCATTCAGAATTAGAACATACTCAACCCCACCGAAGTGAAGGAGATGAGACCACCAGTGAAGAAATCATAACAGACTGTGTTTGCTCTACTTTCGGTCTCCTATTAATCCCAGCAATGCTCATATGAGTCTTTCTGTTTTTTTTCTCTCTCTCTTTTGATTCCTTCTTCCCTCTGCTTTTGATCTCTTTGTATTACAGCAGATGGTGTGTGTTGTTATGGGCTTTTATATTTCCCCAGAAATAACCTTGGAGACTATCCTCATCATCGTCATCATCATCAGCCTCAATATCATATGTAGTCTGAGAAGAAAAACACAGTTGTCTAAATAAACGTCTAAAAGCAGGCCTGTTCCGCTGAATTTCACAAAAGGCTTTGAAATGCAACTTTAAATGTGATTTTTTTTTTTTTTAAGTAAGGGCAAGGTTCATTATGAAACATGAAATCTATTACTTAAATCAGTCTAATTAATTCCATTCTTATTTTAAAAAAAGGATCGGAACCGCATTTAAAAACTGTTCCAGTGGTATGGAGATTAGATGTAGTGAAAAGAATTAAAGTCAGTGCTTTAAAGCGATAGTAGTAGAACCTTTTTTAAACTATGAATCACATTTATTATCTCCAATGAATGTTTAGCATCTGTTCATTATAGCCATCGCCCACTTTTTTATATTATATATAATATATATGCAGTTTAATATTCTGGTAACACTACTCGAGAAATGTTAACTGCCAAATATGGAAGCAGTGAGGAATATAATTGCGTGTGGGAAGAATATAAGTTGAATTGAAAGTTTATATATAGGCCGTTTATAAGAGTGTGCTGTTGGTCAGATTGTCAGTGTGTTGAAATGGTATTCACCCAGTGATAGATATATTATTTGTTATTTACTCACCCTCAGATTGTGCATGACTTTTTCTTCCATGGAACACAAAAGAGGATATTATGAATTGTTTTTGTCCTAACAATGTGAGTCATTTGGGGTCCTCAGTAATTTTGGACTCCACTGACTCTTATTGTATAGACAACAACAACAAAAAAAAAAAATCTAAATATCTTTAGTCTTCAACAGTAAAAAAATGTAAGTATACATCTCTGGAACAGCATGACAGATTTTCATTTAATTGTAAACTAACTCCCTGTTCTGCAAAATCCTTGAATTGTTTCTTCAATATAGATATTCCATTAGAAAGGCAATTTTTTTGTGTGTGTGTTTTAACATCTTTTATTGGCAAATCAATAATGCATTGTCATAAAAATACAATCAAATTTCCTAGATGCGATACCATATTGTTTCCCAGAAACAGCAGCGAGTTGGCTTTCAGTAACTTTGAAAGCTGGCCTCAACTAATGCCTGCAGAGGCATCTTGTAGGGTTTACTCTGTCATAACCATTAATTTCTCCTTCTCCAGGGCCCAGGCTTCTGCCTTATAAATAATTCATTGAGCTGTGATAAAACCTTGTGGCACCCAGAATAGCTGCTTCATACCAGCAAGCAGAGGACAGGGAACTCGAATAACTCTCTGCATCTACTGTACACTGTGTTCATCTTAACCTTAAGTGTTTCCTGTTATTTAACAGCATGAGACCATAAATGCAGTATTGTATACACTGCTCTGTAATGAATGAAAAGGATTATTCAGATTATTGTAATAAAAATGTAAGCTATATCCAGGATATAACAATAAGGATGCCAGTAATATTGTGAAATATTTTTAGGATAAGAAATCTATTTGATTAAAAATATATATTTTCTGTGTTTAGTGATCTTCAAATGATCTTTCAGAATACATTCTAATATTCAGATTTAATTCATAATTGAATTCAATTCAATTAAATAATTGATTAAGTAGCAGTTCTTATGATCAAAACTGAAAAACGTTCTGCATTTTTTTTTTTTTTTTTTTTTATTAGATTTTTTTTGGAAAACGTGAACTCTTTTCAGGATTCTTTGATGAACAGAAAGTTTAAAAGAATAGCATTTATTTGATAAATGGATTATATGCCATGTTACATTTGCTTTTTCATGCCTCTTTGCAACATATTTAATATAGAATATAAATAAATAAAAATGATAGAGCATATAAAATAGACTTTTATCTATTTATTTAAGCATTTATGCAATCAATATTGGCAAATAAATGTAAAAAAAAATACAATCTGAACTACTGTCTAAGTGGGAAAAATACCCTAATTGCTGAGTATTTGAGATTCGTATAACCTTTTTTTCTGGCAAAACCAGATCTATCTGGTTAATCAAAATTTGGTCGGATTACTGTTTGCAGACTTAAAAGTTTGGTCAATTAGAAAAAAAAAATGGAATAAAGGTAATGGTGTGAAAAGTGTTGGTGTTTTTATGTTCCCGCAAATTTAACTGTCTTTTAAAATGAAATTAGTCATTATGGAATGCATAGTCAGTTTACTGATTCAGCATTTTCCGAAACATGTCCCGTCTCTGTAATAGACCCAGTTCATTCAGGCAAAGTTCAGCTTGCCCAAACTATATTTCCACAAGCCTAAAATCTGTACATTCCTCTATAACAACCAGCAATGAGTAGAACAACTGCAGTTTCCTCATCTTTATTTGGATTTGGTTTGTTGTTTTTGTCTCCTAATTCACTCTGTCCATCATCCCACTCCCTTCTTACCATTTTGGGCCCATCAACTGGTCTTTTAGACCCAGAATGAGGCTGAGATGTTTATATCCTCTGATAACACCAGAGTGAATTTAACCTCCTCAGGATCTCCTGTTTGTTGTTCCTGGCCTGTGATGTATGCGGGGGACTCCATAAGAGAAACCAGAGTTTATACTGCTCTCCACACTCCATCAGTACGTAGATGACAGGAGGCCATAACGTTCATGACATTTGGGGTTCAGAGAAGGCAACAGGGATTTTTAAACTGCCCTCATATTTAATTTAGGGGACAGTGTCATTACTGATTGGTTTACTGCACCCCTTGCATGGTTGAACAATTTATTATGAAGTTTGACAAAGGGTTTCCTTTTTGGAATGGGTAATGTGTTAATAATTATTCTAAAATATCAGTCTAGTTTCTGTTTTTCCATTTTCCATCCTCAAGATTTTTTTTTTTCTAGAGTCAGAATGGGATTTACTGACCACTTTTTGAAATCTTTACCACATTTTTGGGAAGATATTTATTACTTTGTAAAGACGTTTGACCTTATATGTTCCCTCCCACTTTTTAAAGTTCCTACATCCTAAATTTTTGCCGTTACCTCAAATTATTTTGTACTAGTGGTTCTCAAATTACTGTTGCTTAATACATTTTATACATTTCAATGTTGAATTATAAAGCTATGTTATGAAACGTTTGCCTCTCTGTGGCTGAAACATAATTTATTTATTTATATATTTTTTTATGCCAGTTTTCCAGTTGTACTTTGAATCTCAGTCTGCTTGAGGAAACCCCATAATTCATATTTGCCATTGTGTATCGGATCTTGTTTTGGCACGAGCCCTGTCACTTTCTGTTTTTCATTCTGCACTTTGAGGTTTCTTTGTTGTGAGAATGACTCACTTTGGTTAAATTTAAAACTGTCCATGTTAAGAGCTAGCTAGCTGGCTAGTTCAAATTCTGCACAACAACACTATTTATTGTAGCTACAAGGCACAACCAGATCTCAGAACCCACACCTGCGATAGTCATTTTTTTTATGTTTTTAAGTTTCTTATGCTCACCAAAGCTGCATATTATTACAGACCATTAGTGGTATTAGTGTTCAGTGTCACAATTAAGGCAGTTTAAAATACAGATATCTATGTTTGCTCTAGCCTTGCCCTAGTTAGAGATAAGGCTTATGCAAGATGGGGACCTTCATTCTGCGAACAAACAGAACCTTGAGCCCTGGTGTTTCTGGTCACAGCCAGAGACATGGCTGAAAATACTGATCATTCTCTCTGATGGATGGTAACGGGAACCCTCAGTATAGACCTTTGGAGTGTATTACTCATCACGGCTAATGAGGGTGCTGGTGACAGCCAGTGAGTCAGATGTTCTATACATGTGTCCTGTGTTATCTGTGAAATAAGAGGATTAGCGACAGATTTCACATTGCAGATATTTGTCAATGGCTACTTTAAAAGGTACGATTACATTTATGAATGGCTACAATAAAACAGAGATAATAATTTTAGGTAGCCTATTGTTTTTAAGGTGAAAAAAAAAATACTTCCATTTCTTTCAAGTTCTCAGAAGCATGAGCATTCAGATGACAGCACATTTTCTCTCATATTCCTAAATGAAGTGAATTTGGAAATGGAAACTTTTGTTTATTTTGTTTTATTTTATTTGTGTGTGTGTGTTTTAAGTTATTATTATTTCTTTCTTTCTTTCTAAAAAAAAAAGATACATCATGCATGCAAGGTCAAAAAACGCTTGGTAACTGCTGGAAGTGGTTCCCAGAACGAGCCCCAGATTGTGGCAGGGGCAAAGGGACTCCGCCCACTGAATCCACTGGAACAATCACCACTGAAGTGCTGTCTTGCCAACACAGCTTCCAAGAGCATGCTGAACTCGTAGTTCATGACTGGACACACAGTTGAGCAGAACGATACTGTTGCTCGGGCTCAGAAGTGAAAATATGCATTGTGCCTGCTGCCTTATTATTATACTCACACTGTGGTCAATGGCAGCTAGATGCAATAATTGAATGCCAATGTGCATTGGCTTGTTTAGTTTACACTCGAAGTAGATTGGACTAACAAAGTGATATCCCAATCTGTGGTCACCGACGTGACATAGATAGTGACCAAGGAAAAGGGAACTGTTATTTCTCATACTTATGCTTGTGATTCAGTGGAGTCAGCTGGTCCAAATAAATCGTGTATTGAGCCATTTTTCTAAAGTAAGCATTTTGTGAAGCCCACATTGAAGATTTGGATTGTACTGCTGTGGTATAGTGAAAGAAAAAGATTTTTAACTACTAATACTTTTACATTTATCGTGCACTTTTGGCTATACAACTTTGCAGATCACTTACATTCACAAACAGTACAGCTACATTACAAACTGCAAGAAAGGCAATATTCTGAACTGCATAATAGGGGCACTGCTTTAATTGACATGCATTAAAAAGATAAAAAGAAATACAGTAAAGAAGTTTCTAATGTTACATATATTTATATTTTAAATACATTTTGAACTTTCTATTCATCATTCATGCTGAAGAATGCTGAAAAAAAAATTAACGGATATTATTATATTAGGTTATTTGAAGGGATCATGTGACACTGAAGATTTGAGTAATGTCGGTTTTTCATCACATGAATAAATTACATTTTAAAATACATTAAAACAGAAACATTTTAAAAACAAATTACAATACTATTATTATTATTTTGCTGTTTTTTAATGCTGTCGCATACTGTAAATTTTGCTTGGTTTACTGAAAACATATACAGTATAGGGAAAGATTGAGAAGATGTCCAACTGAGCAGGTAAATTTTAACCTTTGTCCAAGTGTATTTTCTCAGAGCAACTTTTTAAATCAAAGTGATGTATAGTAACAATATAACACCAACATGTCATTAAAAATAAAATCACTGAGTTGGAGAAAGGATCACCCCCTTGTGTCAGTATTTTGTTAAATCCAACCTTTTGTTTTAATTACAGCTTTAGTCTGTTGGGATTTGTCTCTGTCTCCACTAACATTGCACATAGACTTTGCAATATTTGCCCACTCTTCTTTTCAGAACTGCTCATGTTCAGTTAAATTTGATGATGATGGTTTGTGGTTTGCAGTCTTAAAGTCATTGCACAGATTTTCAGTGGGGTTTAAGTCTGGGCTCTGATTAGGCCATGCAAGGACATTCACCTTTTTCCCCTTCAACCACTGCATGCTCCATTCTGCTGTGTGCTTTGGGTCATTGCCATGTTGGAAGGTAAACCTTCTTCCCATTGACAACTTTCTGGCAGAGGGCAGCAGATTTTCCTTCAGAGAAACACCCCATAACAGGATATTATTAAATCCATGCTTTACTGTAGGAATGCTGTTATTTGTATAATAAGCTGTATTGTATGGGTAGTCAGACATATCGTTTAATGTGGAGGCCAAATAATTAAATTTTAGTCTCATCTGCCTCAGAAAGGTGTGTTTTGGTAAAGCTCAGTCATGACTGCATCTGACCTTTCTTTAGGAGTGGCTTTTTTCTTGCAACGTTCCAATACAAGCCACATTTGTGGAGAATTTGTGATGTTGTCACATGCACACAATGGCCACTCTTTGTCATAATTTCCTGCAACTGCTTCAGAGTTGCTGTAGGCCTCTTTGGCTCTTTCATCCAGTTAGGAGTGACATCCTGATCCAGGGAGGATCCGTGTTGTACCAAATACCTTCCACTTCTTAATAAAAGACTTCACAGTGATAAAGCCTGGAATGTTTTATATTATATTATATATTATAATTAATATATATTTTTATATATATATTTTTTGTATCCATTTACTGACTTGAACTTTATCCTGGAGATCTTTTCATAGTGCCTTGCCACCCAGAGTTGATTGTTTGCTTCAGCTGCACTACCAAGGACTGAAATTCCAGGAAATATATTTTCATGCTGTGCTTATAGAAATGACCACAGCTTAACACAGTTGATTGATTTGTGTGCCATTGAGAAGGTTATTAGCTACATCTGATCTAGTTTACAAGTCTTTTTTAAGGGTGGGGGTTGGGGTGTCGAGGGTATTCCTTTTTTCAACTCAGTTATTCTGTTTTTTTTCTGACATGTTAATGTTATATCTTTCTCTCGGATGTCTTAATTTCAGACTACAAATAAAAAAAAAAATTGATTATTTTAAAGTGATTCTTTTCTACACTCACTATATATCATGATGATAATGATAATGCATCATCCATTATATTAGGGGAACTAAATGGAAACATTTGCTAATTTAGTTTTTATTGCACAACATTAAATATAATGACAGTGGCACATCTTGTCCCATTACTGGGTTAAGATTAACCTCTACCTCAGGCAAAAATCCCCCTTGAATAAACTTATATTAACTGTCATCTAGTTTTTGTGTACTTTATAATCTTTTTTTATTATTATTATTTATTAAAGGGGTGTCATTTATGTGAAATGCTGAATCAAATTTTCTATTTGAATTAGTTAATTCATTATTCAATCAGTTACAAAATAAGGGCACAGAGTGAGCTGCCATTGATGTTCTCTCAATAATTTTATCTTGTTAATGCAAAATTCATCAAGCCTTGAGATATGAATATATTCAAGGCTGGTAGTCTAACTAATTTCTAATATTTCAAAAAAAAAAAAAAAAAATTCATTTGATGCTTTTCTAAAACTGGTTAAAATCACTTACAATATCAATAGCACTTTAATATAATGCACATGACCTTGACTCCTAGAATCACCAATGACTCAGTTTTCTGAGAACGTGATAGGAAATGAGATTTAGAATACAAGAACAAAAACCTTCCAAGTGTCCAATTGGAATATAAAAAATACATAATAACTACAATCTTCAGTGAATTTCAAATGGAATAATATAGCTGCAAGCAGCAATTACAGGGCCAAGCAGTCCACCGGCAAATTGAGGAGCTAGGCATGGCATGGAGGATCACACCAAATGCCACAATAAGCATTGATTACATCAATTTTAGGATGATTGTAATTGAAATGGCTGAACAATCGTAAATTCAAGCACTAGTAATATGATTAAATGGCTTACCACTTTTGAACAAAAGGTGATGCTGTAATCAAATCATTTTGGTGTGTTCTGAGTGAGGTGAAAATGGCACACACAAAGTTTGGTGTCAGTATGCCAAAGCATTGCAGAGATACAAACAGAAGTGTCATTTTGGCATCATGCTTCAAATTCGTCGCTGTGGTACACAAAAATGAGACTTCAAATAGAGACTTCAAATTTGCTATATTTAATGTTGGGACTGTCCTCTATCAGTGTGCCAAAGTATACAACTTTCCCACAAGCAGTTCTATGGGCTGCAATATACTTGGGACGGAAGCGGAATAATATTAATGAAAAAGAATCCTAACGGATACAATAGGTGCCTATGCACCTTCGGTGCTTGGTCCCTAATTAGTGAGAATGTCCAATCTGATTCTGAATGCTCTGTGTTATCTTTTGTTGTGTTTGCGGGCACAACACAGACACAAAAACTTTCCAGTTCTGGAACTGAATGGAACTGAATTGTTTGATGTCATTGTTTATTGGGGAATTTGAAAGTGAATTTGACAGCTTAATTGTGTGATGTTTGCCTCATCACGCACATCTGTGCATTTGATCAGTCCGTTCTCATTTCTTCAATTCACAGTGTGGCTGGATGACCTGAAAAAGTCACTATTTTTGGCAGACATAATTGTTGGGCTGAGCAGAAAAATGAAATGCAATAAGTGCTAAATTTAAACTGCCAATGGCTCATCTAGTCAGATCAGTAGAGAATTGTCCAACATTTTGTTGAATGAATTGTGTGTGTGTGTGTGTGTGTGTGTGCCTGAATTCTTGCAGTGGCTTCTGTGGGATGTTGTGTTTTGTTTTCTGGTATTGGAATTGGTTGACATTTTTTCCCGAGCAATTAATACCAAGCAAATGCTGAATTCCTTTCTTATTTAGAATTTAATAAACTGACCAATAAATCTGTCCAGCAGTTTTTAATTTATTAATTTCAAACTTTAAGGGGTCGTATATTAATTAAATAGTTAAATAGTCTTTAGTTATAAGAAAGAATCAATTCAAACTCATCATACAGTCATAAAAAACAATTATTTTAAGGGCACTTTGGTAAAGTCTATTTAATACTTTAATCTGCATAAAATGAAATAATTCAGTTACTGAGGTCTTGATAAATGCTAATTATGTATGCAATTATTCATCTGCAAATTATTATCAGCTAAATTTGATTTGAAATGAACTCTGTTTCTTATAATAGACACTACAATTCGGGATAGCCTACATTTAAACTGTTCTTTATTATTCTCCCTTCAAATTCATTACAATGCAAACTATTACTTTAAAAGGAGAGCAGAAATGGGCATGAAAAAACATGAAATTTGCTGGGAAATTCATAGCCATCTTTTTAAAATCATACAAAAATTTGCATTCCTGCTTTTAAATCCTCCAGAAACCATTGCCCCACAAACTTCCATTGTAAGTACATTACTGGGACCAATTTTAACCAAAGTTAGTTTATATGATAATCAACAGTATGTCACAAATTATGTATTGTAATAGAGCTTAGTTTGTTTTAAACCCAGTATATTCATTTTAAATATCTTAAAAGCTTTTGAAACAGAGCTGTGTACTGTATTTTGATATTGAGAGAATTAAGTAAGATTTTAATGCAAATCTGATTTTCTTTCCTGACAGTTCCTAAGGCAACAAAAATTTGAACATTTCTAGGATCTGGTCAAACATTTCATCACTGTGTGTATAGTTTTCTTGTTTTGTCCTCTTCCTTTTCATGATGATTTGAGTTACAACAAAGTCGTCTGAAGGTGAATTGTGAATGATTTACTGACTTGTGAAAGAGCGTGCATGCTGTTCATTTCACAGCGAGTCCTTCCCTTTATCTGCTCTGTAACGCTGGCTCATTCTCTCACCACATGTTTTTTAAACAACTCTCTGGTTTTGCTCTAAATGCTACACTCTTTTCAGCACACACAATAACCGAGTTCCAGGAAGTGGTGGGGGTGGAGAGAGTGAATGACTGTTTGTGTAACCTCTGTCTTTGGCCCACTACTATACCGTCAAACGTCATCATACATCGTCTAGCTCCTACAATACACATATATACCGTTCTATATCTATGTGCTGCTTACTGACACACACACACACACAAATGCACACATATCATACGGTGCAGCTTACACATCCAGGAGCAGAGGACTTTACAGCAATAAGAGGATAAAATAGCTGTTTTTAAAGTAACCTCACTCTAAAAAGAGAAACATTTCTCTATCTCTCTCTCTTGAATTGGCAATATTTGAGAAAAGGGTTTAGTGATTTCTAATTATTGAGAGTACTAGCCCTCCTCAATGTCTATGGTGGTTATCGCCCTGATCAGACATGGAAATGTGTCTTTAATGATATTTTGTTATCAAATTTATCATTTTTTTTGCAAACATTTATTTGAGTAACTTGACCGTGAATATGAACTACATTCGGTTGAATGTACTGTAACAAAAAAAATTAATAAAATACTTTTAGTTAAAATCTTTATCAATGCCAAAAATGTTTACATGTATGTTTGCTCCAGCAGCCATGTTGACGCTGAAGCCGGTTAACACTGAGATAATTCATACCCCTTCATCTGAAGTGTGGTCCTGAAAAAAACTTAGTCTGGAGGGCTATCTGGCCCTTCCCCTTACCCCTATCCCTCCAGCCTAAAGAGAATCGGGACACCCCTACCCCTAAACGTGAACGTGCGAAACAGAGGGGTAAGGCAAAGGGCAAGGGAAACTGTATGTTCTTTCAGTCCCTCTGTCTCTCTCTCTCTCTCTCTCTCTCTCTCTCTCTCTCTCTCTTTCATATAAAATACTACATTTAAAATATAAAATACTAAATGAAAACTAATATCTCATCCTCATCCCTGTATGACTTTCTTCTGTAGAACATGAAAGACACTTTATGTCTCAGTGTTTTCTTTAATCAGTGTCAGTTTTTTTTTTTTTTTTTTTTTTTTGGTCATACAGGTTTGGAATGGCATGAATGCAAAATTAATGATGATAGAATTTTTTTGGGGGGGTGAACAATATCTTCAACAAATATGATATATTATATTATCATTTCACTGAAAATATCAAGCTGAGACTACATTTTATTTGATTAGCATCTGTTTTCTTTTTCATTTACACATCCTAATCATATCCTGTCTGCTCCAGATTTACTGCAGGATACTGAATGATTGCGGGCACATTAGGCTGAAGTCATCCTCTCCCTGTTCACTCTCCCTGTTCACTCTCTTAATTTCACTTACTCATTCATATTTCAATGCCTCGTAATTAATAGCCTCATCCTGTCAGAGCTCATTAATGGTGACATGATAGTGTTTAATTATGAGGTCAGTCAGCCCTTACAGTCCACCCTGTCACATAGTTATTAGGAAGTTAAGATTAATCTGGAGACAGATCTCTCTTTGTCTCAGTACTCACCACTAAATCCCTCTTTTTTTGGTTGGCCAGCATGGTTATACTGTCCATAATATTATACTAGTTAGTCTGAAATATATTCAAAACCAAAACTGCAATTAGAAAAATATTTGCATTTTCTTTTTTTGCTTTTTTTATACAAAAACATGTTTAGGTTTATCCATCAGTTCCAAATTTGAGGACCACATCAAAATAGGCTGGTCCTCCTGCCAAACATGTAATGTATGCAGTGCTTGTCTAACATCAGTCTCTGAAAAAATCTGGTTTACTCTTTGTTTGTTTGCATTTTGTACTTGAAAGAAATGGAAAATAGCTTCTGCTTGTGAGCTGGCTTTGAAGAGGATTACAGAAATTACCAAAAGTTTAATGTTGATTTTGTGCATTGGCAAAGCTTTTAGATGTTGTTGATGCAGTGTAATACTGGAAATGATAATTTTTACTTCTATGTTTAATGTTACCATGAGTGTTTTCTTTCAGGAATTCCAATTAATAATTCACTCAGTGATTAAAAAAATCTTTATTTACCCATTATTCACTCAGAATGTTATTTGATCTGTATTATTCATTATTATTTATAAAGTGACGTGACATACAGCCAAGTATGGTAAGCATACTCAGAATTCGTGCTCTGCATTTTACCCATCCAAAGTGCACACACACAGCACAACACACACCCGGAGCAGCTCATCATTGTGAAAAGTGCAGTGTACGCTGATTGGCCAGCTATCCAGTGCATTGTGATTGGCCAAATACCTCAAGCGTGTGATTGAAATTTTACGGCCCTTAACAAACTGTCATGCCTTCTCCCAGCACGACGAGATAAAACCAATAAAACCCTCATGAACGAGGTATTCGTTTCATCCAGTGGGGACATAATTACTGATTATAATAACTTATATTTTCTTTTTACATGTTGTGTTGCAAATCATGCTGCGTAAACATAAACCTGTCTGCATTCGTGATCGGTGTAATGACCAACAACAAGCGCTACTGTTTGAATCATCAGTGGCAAATTCTTTACATATTGTGGTGGGGTAAAGTAGGACACGACTCGAAGATGAAGGTAAGTTATCCGAAGGGTTGTGGAAGGCATTGCTGTGAGGCGGTTTGGTGCTCGGCATCTTGGCTATGGGTGCGCTGGTGCAGTGTGGGTCCGTGCTCTCCCGTGGGCGTTGGGGCCCGCTCTGTGTCCAGGGCAACGCTGATCAATCAATCAATCAATCACCTTTATTTATATAGTGCTTTAAACAAAATACATTGCATCAAAGCACTGAACAACATTCATTTGGAAAACAGTGTCTCAATAATGCAAAATGATAGTTAAAGGCAGTTCATCATTGAATTCAGTTATGTCATCTCTGTTCAGTTGAAATAGTGTCTGTTTTTATTTGCAATCAAGTCAATGATATCGCTGTAGATGAAGTGACCCCAACTAAGCAAGCCAGAGGCGACAGCGGCAAGGAACCGAAACTCCATCGGTGACAGAATGGAGAAAAAAAACCTTGGGAGAAACCAGGCTCAGTTGGGGGGTCAGTTCTCCTCTGACCAGACGAAAACCAGTAGTTCAATTCCAGGCTGCAGCAAAGTCAGATTGTGCAGAAGAATCATCTGTTTCCTGTGGTCTTGTCCTGGTGGTCGTCTGAGACAAGGTCTTTACAGGGGATCTGTATCTGGGGCTCTAGTTGTCCTGGTCTCCGCTGTCTTTCAGGGCAGTAGAGGTCCTTTCTAGGTGCTGATCCACCATCTGGTCTGGATACGTACTGGATCCGGGTGACTGCAGTGACCCTCTGATCTGGACACAGACTGGATCTCGTGGCCACGGTGACCTCGGAACAAGAGAGAAACAGACAAATATTAGCGTAGATGCCATTCTTCTAATGATGTAGAAAGTACGGTGTTATGTGAAGTGTTTCCGGTTCACCTAATTAATGCAGCCTAAAAATCCTTTAACGGATTTGGATATTAAAAGCATATTAGTATGTTATGTGTATGCCAGGTTAAAGAGATGGGTCTTTAATCTCGATTTAAACTGCAAGAGTGTGTCTGCCTCCCGAACAATGTTAGGTAGGTTATTCCAGAGTTTAGGCGCCTGTGTCCAGGGCAACGCTGATGAGAGCTCGGGACACATGTCACACCCCCCCCCCCCCCCAAGTGCCGTCCTGTTCCTCTGGAGAAGTGGGGAGATCGGGGGAGGGCAGGGAGTGGAGCCTGACAGACCTGCGAAAGCTGACCACAGGCGGGAGACTCCATTGGCGTTGGCGTTGGCCATCCCCGCTCGGTGTTGCATGGTGAAGTTGAAGTCCTGGAGTGCAAGGAACCAGCGTGTCACCCTGGCATTGGTCTCCTTCGCTCGGGCCATCCACTGCAGGGGAGCGTGGTCCGTAAGGAGGGTGAAGTGGCGGCTGAGGAGATAATACCGGAGCTCCCGGACTGCCCACTTGATGGCCAATGCTTTCCTCTCCACCGTGGCATACCCTTGTTCTGCAGGGGTCAGCTTTCAGCATATGAACTTCACCGGGTGTTCCTCATCGACGTGGCCCTGTGATAGGATGGCTCCCAACCCGTGTCGGAGGTATCCGTCTGCAGCAGGAAGCGGCAGTTGAAGTCGGGGGCTCGGAGGACTGGTTCTGTTGTGAGGGCTGCTTTGATCTTGAGGAACGCTGCTTCCGTCTCGGAGGTCCACAGGACCTTCTCCGGCTGCCCCTTCCTGGTCAGGTCTGTCAGGGGAGAAGCTAAGAAGGAGAAGTTAGGGATAAAGCAGCGGTAGTACTCTGCCAACCCCAAAAAGGCCCGTACCTGTGTCTTGGAGGTGGGCTGCGGTGCGGAGAGGATAGCTGCCACCTTCTTCTCTTGAGGTTTAATAAGGCTGCGACCCACCTGGTACCCCAAGTATTTTGCTTCGGCAAAGGCCAGATGACACTTCTGGGGGTTGGCGGTCAGGCCAGCCCGGCGTAGTTTTGGCAGCACCCTCCGCAGCCGTTCCAGATGGTCATCCCAGGTCTCTGAGTGGATAACGACGTCGTCGAGGTAGGCCACCGCATAGGCCTGATGCGGTCGGAGGGAACATCCATTAGCCATTGGAAAGTGGCCAGGGCCCCGTATAGGCCGAATGGAAGGACCCGGTACTGCCAGTAGCCACTTGGGGTAGAGAAGGCCATTTTCAGTTTTGCCTGATCTGTCAAGGGGACCTGCCAGTAGCCCTTGGTAAGGTCGAGAGTGGATATGAACTGGACCACCCTTCGGGGAAATGGTGGCACTCTCTCCCCTACCTCCTGGTGTTGGGTGGCTCTCGACGAATTCATCCACGTTGTCCGGGTTTCGCATGCTGGCAGCCTGACATAGTGGGCGGGGAAGACCACATAGGAGGCGGTTGACCACAATGCGCTCTGCTACCTGGTGTACGGTGGGACCCTGGCCAGCAACCAGTGTTGGGCCAGACACGAGAGGCTAGCAGCTTGTGCCCTGGCCGGCTGCCGTGGGTCGAAGGTCCATTCGTTGAACAGCTGGGCCGCACTGATCGGAGACAGCCCCATCCTTCCCAGGATGTCCTTCCGTAAGTCCTTGTAGGAGATGCTTTGTTCCGGGGGAAGAGCGAAGCATGCTCGCTGAGCCTCTCCCGTGAGCAGTGGGGCAACAATGCACGCCCATTCCTCCTTGGGCCACGCCTCCCGCATGTTTCAAACATCTGGAGGTACATCGTCACGTCATTGTGTGCTGTCATCCTGGGCAGTGGCTGGGTTGCCTGGGTTGCCTGACATGGGGGTCAGGTAGTGGAGTTCGCAGGGCTGTGGCGAGACGGAGCGTGGCCCACTCATGTTGGGGTTCCCCCTGCCGGGAGGCCATGTGCTCCATGATTTGCTGCTGGTGGATGCTCACCTCGGTGAGGTGTTTCAACAGCTCTTCCATCGTTGGGGGAGGAGCGCCACCAGGGGAACCAGAGAAAATACATGAAGTAGGAAGCGTGGGGAAAAAAAAACTATCCAAACCAGTCCAATCGTAGAACGCCATGTGGGGAGGGGTCGTCGGTATCCTCTTCACTGTTATGCCTGCATTCTCCACCAGTGTGGCGGGGTGAAGTAGGACACGACTCGAGGATGAAGGTAAGTTCCATGAAGGGTGGATTTTATTAACAGAAATTGTTGTGGAAGGCGTTGCAGTGAGGCAGTTTGGTGCTCGGTGCTCAGCGTCTTGGCTATGGGTGCGCTGGTACAGTGTGGGTCCGTGCTCTCCTGTGGGCGTTGGGGCTGGCGGTCACATGCTGCTCTCTGCGGGCAAAGGGAAAGACAAGATTAGTCGAGTCTTGCGGAGACATCTCTCCAGCGGCTGATGGGGCGCAGGTGTGGCTGCTCACCCCGTGATGAGCAGGTGCAGGTGTGCCTGCTCTGTTACCAGGGAGATTCTGATGAGAGCTCGGGACACGTGTCACAATATGTAAATGTACTTACAGGCTGTGAGTCAGAAGCACCAGACTGAACTTGCAAAGTTGGAATTATATTTCTAGTTGTTAAGTTCAATAAAATCCAAAGTTGGATAGTTCAATAAAAAAATCACAAAATGTAAATAAATTGTCACAGAATAAGAATATGTGAATAACTCAATTTTGACAAAAATGTCAGATAGAACCTTATAATTCCAAGGGGACGATATGATGTAAAAAAACTGCATTTATTTAAAAAAAAAAAAAAAACAGTATAAGTCTTTACTGTCATTTACTGTTTGCAAACATTTGAATGGTGGTGTATTTTTGACAAACATGAATGACATTTTGCTTTTTTGAAGATGATTGTTGAATCATAACTTGAATGTCTCTTTTTTTCTGACTCAAAGACCTTAGTAGACTTGAGAAATAATGCAACCATCATTTTGTCTACTTAAATGGGGTTCTTAGTCATTTTCGAAGTTTAATAGCTGCCATTAGCAGCTTTTTGGTTTATACTGTAAAAGAGCTATAGATTCTTCAAAATATCTTCAAAATAAAAAAAGCAACATCATACGGATTTTGAAATGTCTCCTGTTCAAGAATTCACCTGCTCTAACAGTATGAACCATTTCCACCTAGACATCTCCATCCGTAATGTCATTAATTTAAGATATTATTATTATTATTATTATTATTATTATTATTATTTATTTATTTATTTATTTTTAGTAGTTTTGGTTGACTTGTTATTTTGTTTGTACATGTTGTAGCCCTTTGAGTATTACAAACTATTACAGATTCTGTTGTCTGATGATGAAATCACAAAGTCTCACAGTAGATTTTGTTGAACAAATAAGAACGGTCACTACAGCATGTTTTATTACTTTTGCTGTTGGCACATTGGCTGTTGCTTCAGAGTTCACCCGTTGTAACCCACAGATGGTCGTCGTAGATTACCGTTAGCCTTTACTCATTATGCTGTTGGGACTGTTAACCTGTCATGAGACTGACAACAACATGACATGGTTTAGACAAAATCTGCCACAGTATTCAAATATACATTTTGAGGGATTGTGCCTGTAGCTGATTCGTGGATGTCCAGACAGCATTTGTAAATTTGCCAACAGGGTGCTGTAGGCTAATAGCTGACAAATCAACTGAAAAATTCACTTTACTGAGGCGAGTCTGACAAACAGACTTCATTTCAGCTTTATACCCCAAATGTTCACGATTTTTAAAAGCATTCAGAATGTTTATTGCCCTAATATTTGACCACCCCATGGAGGTTCTTGTATGAATGGCAGATTGACAATATGAAACAAAAGTGGAGAGCGTTATTTGTAAGCTATATTCCTAAAGTTTGTGCAGCAGTGCTGAAAGTGCATGTAAAGTGGAGTGTAGAAGATGGTCTCAGTGGAGTAGAAATATATTCTTAGCTAGTGTTAGAACTACTGTATGGAAGATGAGAGGAGGATGTTTAGAGTTTAAATCTAATCTAGAGCATCAGTTTAAAGGCTTTCACTGTGGCCTGGGTTTGACAAGATCTATTTAGACTCACAGTCAACATCTGGAAAAGGTTGCCTTTCTTTCCCTATACAGTGTGTTATGTAAACTGAATGAATGAATAAACAATTGTGCAACTTTATATAAAGAATGAAACAATGCAGAGAAACTATGTTATTAAATATTTATTTTACTATTCATTTGTATGCTTTTAGGGGGTGCTGCTCAGTGGTCATCTGGACAGCTGGGACGTTGGCCAGGGTGTTATGGATGATGGAGACGGGGTTATCATTTCCTGGGAAGCTGTGAGACTGGGAGACTTAGGTGAGACATGTGATGATGGTAAAATTTTGAGTACCTCTCTCTCTCCATCACATGAGTAAATATTTAGTTATATACAGCTGCTAGTGATTGAGAAATGCACATAAGAAAAGTTATAGGGACATTCTTTGTCATATCTACCCAATCTCAGAAGCTTACCAGACTTAAGTGTTTGATTTTGTTAATATGTTTTTAGTTATTCTAAAGAAAGGCAAACATAAATAGTGATCAAAGCCAAAATATTAAATGTAATGGATGAATATTTACTGAGTTATCCACTAATTTGTAGAAGGGGGTCAAAATAACAATTTTCACTCGAGATTTGAGACAAATTACAAGGGAGAAAAGTTCTTTATAGAGATGGCAGCATCATTGTTATTTTTTTCACTGAAATTGGTAGGTATGTTAGTAAAATATTTTGACATTAGTAAACCGTGTTGCATTATTATAAACTTTTCTTTAGGTATCTTCATTTTTAAGGTTATATGGTAAGGTCCCAGATATATGGGGACCTCATTGTGTCTCCATGTGCAAACTGTTGAATTCAATGGTTGAAAAACCAAATGTGGGTCACTATGTGTACAACTGACTTTCTTTTATTCATGTATATGAACTCTTTTGATGACTTTCACCAGAATCTCTAGTTATGTTGAATTTTTTTTTTAATGACTGTTTTTAAATAATTGGAAAAAAAGATTATTGTTATATTTATGGTTCAAACTGTATGCATATATATATATATATATATATATATATATATATATATATATATATATACATACATATAAAATGTAGATTTTGTGCATGTGCAGTAATTTAGAGAAAAATTCTGTTATAATGGAGATTATTAAACTTCCTGCTGAGAGTCAATATGCAATGTGGTTTAAGTTTCTTGGCCCCTCTCCTCTCTGTTGTTGCTTTATTGCAGAGGCAATACTGAGGCTTATGCTCATTTGTATTTAACATCTTTCTCTTGGCAATAGGCATCCACAAACACTGGCAAAGTAAAGCTATAATGGTGCACAATAACCACAGACAATATGATTTATTTCACTGCTGGTAAAGTAAGCATTCTCAACAACATTTTAAATGATCAACAACATTCTGTTCATCGAGTCCTTGGCTCTGTTTCTACTATGTATTTTTTTAATTTTTATTATTGCAACAGTGTGAGCTATTTACTCAGTATCCATAAATCTACTCGTAGCACCATGTTCTGGTCTATTACATTCTCTCAGCTGCATCCTCTGCCATGCCATTTGACTTGGACACACTCACCAGTTTTTTCCCATGTGTACCTTGCAGTTTAGGAGATGGATGCATGTATAGACAGCTCTCCCGTCTGAATCATCAAGAAAGCCCAACACAATTAAGCCCAAAATATCTCTCACAGATTCCACTCTGCTGGAAGTACAGACAAGTTATCAAGTCCCCAGCATGCAACTGTCTGGATGGTCAGGATCATCTAGCATTGCCTTCCTAGATATGTCAGCATGATGTCTCTAATGTGTGAACCTGGCCTTACATATGCACTATCATTTAAAAAATAAATATAATCTTCTCTTGCCCTTTTCTGCTAAAGATCAGATTGATGAAAGCAACTAACTTTGATCTTAGCCAGTGAGTAAACATTACAGTGTCTGCATTATGAAAATGTATTCTGAAATATTATGTGGTTGGCTCATGCTGTCGATTGTTTGTATCCCCAGGGCTGTGTCCCGAAAGAACACTGAGGATGGTTCTGTGGGCCGCAGAGGAGCCAGGGGGGGTGGGAGCTGCTCAGTACTTCCAACAGCACAAACTACACTTCCTTATCAATACTATTATGTCTTGTTGGATGATTTAGAACAAGTGTGTCGAACATGTGACCCATGGGAGGTTTTATATAAAAAAAAGTTAAAGTAATTATGTTAACTGAGTTCATTTATATATACTGGAATGCTTATTCGTAATGTTCTATTTACAGCTGCAGCAGGGCAGATAAACTCAAACTTTAATTTGTGGTGTTGCAAGTTCACAACTTAAAGCTGAAAAACTACTAATTTAATTACATGTGAAGAAAAGTAATAAGTGATAAATGAGTGAATCTTTTCTATGGTTCCACTATATATACAGTACAGACCAAAAGTTTGGAGACACCTTCTCATTCAAAGAGTTTTCATGACTATGAAAATTGTAGAGTCACACTGAAGGCATCAAGGGCTATTTGACCAAGAAGGAGAGTGATGGGGTGCTGCGCCAGATGACCTGGCCTCCACAGTCACCGGACCTGATCCAAACGAGATGGTTTAGGTTTGAGCTGGACCGCAGACAGAAGACAAAAGGGCCAAAAGTGCTAAGCATCTCTCGGGGAACTCCTTCAAGACTGTTGGAAGACCATTTCAGGTGACTACGTCTTGAAGCTCATCAAGAGAATGCCAAGAGTGTGCAAAGCAGTAATCAGAGCAAAAGGTGGCTACTTTGAAGAACCTACAATATGACATATTTTCAGTTGTTTCAGACTTTTTTGTTATGTATATAATTCCATACATAATTCCACATGTGTTAATTCATAGTTTTGATGCCTTCAATGTGAATCTACAATTTTCAAAGTCATGAAAATAAAGAAAACTCTTTGAATGAGAAGGTGTGTCCAAACTTTTGGTCTGTACTGTATATAACATATATTACACTCCCCCCAACCACACACATATATGAAATATTAGATATCTATTAGGGCTGGTAAGCGATTACAATTTTTATCGAATTAATTACATAATGCGGTGATAATCGCATTAATCGCACAAAAATAACAACTTTATTCAATAAAACGGTTGACAAAGGAATTATTGAATGAAGTAGTTCTGATGGCAGATGGAGTATTCTGATGACGACTTTTCATACCTTTATGGACCTTGACACTGTTATTTACTTGGCAGTCTATTGGACAGTCTCAAGCCTCCAGGTTTTAATCCAAAATATCTCAAATTGTGTTCCAAAGATGAACAGAGCTTTTACGGGTTTGAAACGACATGGGGGTGAGCGATTAATAACAAGATTTTCATTATAGGGTGGAGTATCCCTTTAAGTTTTCACTGAAGAGCTGAGATGGTGCTTCGGCCACTCGGCAGTGGTCACAGGGACTGTGGAGATGGGAGTTAACCCTAAGGGTTCTAAGGGGATTTTGGAACTCTAGAGAAATTCTGACATTTGTGCTTTTTCAAAAACATATTAATGGCTGGTTACACTGTATTCAGCACAAACAGTCTTACAATAATATGTAATCATCATGTATGTTCATTTTGGTACATACCTCAGTTTTGTGGTCATGGTTTAATACAACAGGAAATAATTATTTTTTTATTTATTTTGAACAGAAAGTATTGCTAAGTGTAGAATGAGCAGTTGTTTTTTATTTTAATCAGATTGTATACTTTTAAGATTTAAAGCAAAAACAGAGCTTTAGATTTATGAAATTGTGCTACATAAGACACCTGCACAAAACAAAAACAGCTGATGGACTAAATGATAATGACAGCAGGTGGCGCTTATGGAACAGCAATGATACAGCATTTCCTTGAGCATTATATGGAGGTAAGAGGAAAAGAAAACGCCATCGAAGCATTTACGGAGATGGTCAGTTCCTCTCAAAGATACATTTCTATAACTCCCCACATAGCCTTCCTATATTTCATGCATCGCAAGCAGTGAGCTTGATCTGCCTGTTACAGTACTTTCTCCTTTTTTCAGACCTCAGAAAAATTCAACACACATTACATTTTAGGAAATGGCAATGCAGTTTGTGTTGATTTGTGGAATAGAGATCAGCCAAAATAAAACTGAAAACCAGTTCTGATATACAGCCGATCGGCCACTGCATCTCTACAACCCCAAACTTTCCCACATTGCTGATTTAAAACAACCAGAGGGTTCTTAATCTGTTAAATGTCACCCCATCCCATATACCGGACACCTACGTTGACTATACTATATTACAATCAAATTTAATCTAATCTTGACAAACTATATATCGTTGGAAAGGTCTAAGACTCCCAAATATATATTATACCAATATTTTTTGTTAAAAATTATGTAGGAAAAGTAATAGATTAATTTATGACAAGAGTACACCCTCAGAAATCTACATTACAAAAGGAGCTTTGACCTTTGTTTAAAAAAAAAGACTTCCTCATTGCCTTTTTCTCTATCACATTTTAGAAATCATCAGAAGTTATATATCACTTGAAAACATAAAATCGCAAAATTCATCCTTCAAAACCCATTTTAAAATCAGACATTGCATTACCATGTAAATGGCACATCAAAATCATGTTACAAAATTTTTTCAGTCATGAAATATAAAAATTTAGGTTTGTATCATGCACATTCAAGTCTATCTTCAAAAACGTGAGTGACAGTTATCAGGTTAAAGCTCTTGCGCGGCCACTAATGGAAGTATAGGAACCTGGAGACTGGGATGACCCTGCCAGGAGGCAGCAGTCTGTGGGCATAGCTGTATTGCAACTCCACGCTCCACCTAGGGGATCTCTACATACCCTTTAGCTGTCCCACCAATAAGGGTAGCTAGAGTGGAGTTGGCACTCGATCGTATTCTAGTAGAAATAAGGTGACTTCCACGATTTAGTAACATCCTCATGCACTTCCATGAAGAAAGGAAAAGGAGCGGAATGCCAGTGATCCAGCCTTGAGCGTTCAGGACACGGAGGGAGGGTTCCTACCCAAGCCTGACACTCATGGTGCCCCAGGAAAGCATGGCCTTCAGCTCTGGGTTAGACTTGAACAACAACTGGCTTGTTTTCTAATGTGATTGGGGTCTCAGGTGTGATCCCATTCATCAGTCACTGACGTTAACGTCGAACATGACTGACTGATAGGGAACCAAGATTAACAAAAAATCATTTATTGCTTTGTATTGGGTTAATAATATAATATAATATAATATAATATAATATAATATAATATAATATAATATAATATAATATAATATAATATAATATAATATAATATAATATAATATGTCATCTTTATTTGTATAGCACTTTATACAATACTGATAAACAGGAAAATAGATTGTCAATAATATAATATACTAGTATTTCTTAAATTAGTATATTATCACTCTGATTTTTGTGGTGATTCTTCTCCACTTCTTCTGAAACAAATAACTCAAACTTTGACCCGGTAATGGAGTCTGACCTGGACACCTTCAGTCCTCTGGGACTAGAGTTCACTGGCAGTGATAAAGTTCGGGCAATTATGAAAGAATTTATGAAACTGTTGGCTGTCATCAGTGTCATGTCGCTTGAAGAACATGGAGAGGGAACAGACATTTACATGTGGATGAAGGCTGGGGTTCCAGGTCAGTTTCATCTAGCACAATTTAGTTCTGGATCTTGTCTTGTGATTGATTGCAATTAACAAAGTGAAACTGCAAAATCCATTTTAAAAGGACAGTTCACCCAAATGTGAAAATTACTATTCATCCTTGTGTCATGCCAAACTATATCTTTCTTTTGTGAACAGAAAATATAGTAAAAAATATATATATATCAAGAGTAAGAGTTCTTACTAGAACCAGGAAGTATGACCATATTAGCCCGGTCCTGTCCACACTGCACTGGCTCCCTATGAAACATTGTATAGATTTTAAAATATTGCTTATTACTTATAAAGCCCTGAATGGTTTAGCACCTCAGTATTTGAATGAGCTCCTTTTACATTATACTCCTCTACGTCCGCTACGTTCTCAAAACTCAGATAATTTGATAATACCTAGAATATCAAAATCAACTGCGGGCGGCAGAACCTTTTCCTATTTGGTGCCTAAACTCCGGAATAACCTACCTAACATTGTTCGGGAGGCAGACACACTCTTGCAGTTTAAATCTAGATTAAAGACCCATCTCTTTAACCTGGCTTACACATAACATACTAATATGCTTTTAATATCCAAATCCGTTAAAGGATTTTTAGGCTGCATTAAGGATTAAGGGGAAGTCGTGGCCTAATGGTAAGAGAGTCGGACTCCCAATCGAAAGGTTGTGAGTTTGAGTCCCGGGCTGGCAGGAATTGTGGGTTGGAGGAGTGCATGTACAGTTCTCTCTCCACCTTCAATACCACGACTTAGGTGCCCTTGAGTAAGGCATTGAACCTCCAACTGCTCCCTGGGCGCCGCAGCATAAATGGCTGCCCACTGCTCCGGGTGTGTGTTCACAGTGTGTGTGTGTGTGTGTTCACTGCTCTGTGTGCACTTTGGATGGGTTAAATGCAGAGCACAAATTCTGAGTATGGGTCACCATACTTGGCTGAATGTCACTTCACTTTTAATTAGGTAAACCGGAAACACTTCTTATAACACCTGATGTACTTGCTACATCATTAGAAGAATGGCATCTACGCTAATATTTGTCTGTTTTTCTCTTATTCTGAGGTCACCGTAGCCACCAGATCCAGTCTGTATCCAGATCAGAGGGTCACTGCAGTCGCCCGGATCCAGTACGTATCCAGACCAGATGGTTGATCAGCATCTAGAAAGGACCTCTACATCCCTGAAAGACAGCGGAGACCAGGACAACTAGAGCCCCAGATACAGATCCCCTGTAAAGACCTTGTCTCAGAGGACCACCAGGACAAGACCACAGGAAACAGATGATTCTTCTGCACAATCTGACTTTGCTGCAGCCTGGAATTAAATACTGGTTTTGTCTGGTCAGAGGAGAACTGGCTCCCCAACTGAGCCTGGTTTCTCCCAAGGTTTTTTTCTCCATTCTGTCCGATGGAGTTTCGGGTTCCTTGCCGCTGTCGCCTCTGTCTTGCTTAGTTGGGGTTACTTCATCTACAGCGATATCATTGACTTGATTGCAAATAAATGCACAGACACTATTTAAACTGAACAGAGATGACATCACTGAATTCAATGATGAACTGCCTTTAATTATCATTTTGCATTATTGACACACTGTTTTACTAATGGATGTTGTTCACTTGCTTTGACGCAATGTATTTTGTTTAAAGTGGTATATAAGTAAAGGTGATATATATATATATATCACCTTTACTTATACATATACTTATATTATATAAGTATACTTATATACTTATATATATATATATATATATATATATATATATATATATATATATATATATATATATATATATATATATATAATAAACAAAATAAGCAATAGTGATGGGGTATTTACTGTTGCATTATAAATATATATATTTGTGTTTTTTGCCATGTTTTAGACATTTAGAAATGTAAAGGATGAAGACACATGGTTCAACATATTACAATAAGATGTAAACTAGGATGCTTTTTTCTAAATGCTTTAAATTTGTCAAATTTGACAGTAAACACTTTTACATTTTCACAAAAGATGTAAAAGAAAAGAGGAAAATAATACTTCATCTATTTAAAAAAATGCTTCGGTGGGCACTTTATTTTAAAGTGTCCTTGTAATAAACGTTACATGTACTTACAATTATAATAATATTTAAATATGCATTATTACATCCAATTAACCCTAAACCATACCCTAATTCCAACTGTGATGAGTGAGGCAGGCTGAGAGCCGTGGGAGTGGAGCAAGGTTGGTGGAGTTGAATGGTAATAAACTCCATCTGCACCACTCATCACACTAACCCTAACCATATAGTTAGTATATGTAATTAATTATTACTCAGTATTTCAATGTATAATTACACTGTAACAAGGACACCTTAAAATAAAGTGTAACCCTTCTCGTCTTTTAAAACATTTTGTTCATCAGAGAATCCTGAAAAACAGCACAATTTACTGTGATAATACTAAGAAATGTTTTTTTTTTGAGCAGCAAATCTGAATATTAGAATGATTTCTGAAGGATCATGTGACACTTAAAAATCCCCAGAATGCAGGCTTTTAATTTGTAATTTTTTGCCAGATGTTGCTTTTTCCCCCACGTCTGAGACCATTCTGATATTTGCCAACTTTTGCTTCTATCATAATAATTTTTGTCAAGTTAAGAAGCCAATCATATAACAGACGTGGTTATACACATGTAATGTGTTTAATTTATACTATTTCTTTTTTGTGCTTCCCTCATACAAAGAGACTTTGACTCAGTCTAATGACTAATAGAACTGCATTCATTGTTTGAGTTCAGCCAATGATCTGTGAAATTGGCTCTGAAAAGCTCAGCATACTTGGCAAAAGTGAAGATAGCTCACATGGTTAAACCCTCAGGAGCAGATTTGGACAGGTGTAATGTAGTGTATCATTTAATATTTTCACACTCTGAAAACAGTTTGCCTTTTATGACTATTGATCTTTTTTATTTCTATCAAAATAACAAATCATGTCCAGTATCTTCAATATTTCCAAAGAAACAAATATCTGTTTCTAGCATTAGCGTGACTTCTCTGCAGTTTTCTGGTTTAACAGTTACAGTAGGATTCAGAAGGCTGAACAACTAGTGAAGGTACTTCCACTTTGCATTTTTCTATTTTAATAATTTTTTTCCCCATTATTTTCTTTCATTTCTCTTTAGCTTAAAAAAGTGAAAAGTAAAATGAAGAATGAACATAGTTTAACAATTTATCAGGTCCAAAAGAGCTTCTTCTTGAGTGGAAGCAAGAACATCTGACCTTTTCTACCTTGAATAGTCTATGTCACAGTTCTGCTTACATTTAATTAAGCGACATCAATATTTGATGGTCATAACATTTTCTTATTCTTGCTTTACAATATAATTTCTGATTTTGGGACCCCACTGTATAAGTCATTAGCTCTTGTGAAAAGTCATCCATGGCAGCTTTACTGCCTTCTCCCATCATCACTTGAGCATTAGATTGGAAAAATCTCATTAATGTCTGTAGTCACCAGTCTGATTGCTTTAACCATCAATGAACTGCGGCACACAAGAGGATCGTTTTTCCCCCACTGTACTGCACACAGTGTTATCAGATGAATTGACTATGACATCACTGCAGGTAAAATGAACGCAGCAGGAGGCATGTAGAAATGAATGTAGAAATTCCACTGAAGTTTAAAGACAACATGTCAAACAAATGAATCACCTGCACAGCTGTCTAAACAGATTTTGTGCTGCATTTGATGTGAACACAATTTGCTCTGTAGTTTTTCCCCTTGATAATACCACGACTTAGGTGCCCTTGAGCAAGGCATTGAACCCTCAACTGCTCCCCGGGCGCCGCAGCATAAATGGCTGCCCACTGCTGCGGGTGTGTGCTCACAGTGTGTGTGTGTGTTCACTGCTCTGTGTGTGTGCATTTCGGATGGGTTAAATGCAGAGCACAAATTCTGAGTATGGGTCACCATACTTGGCTGAAAGTCACTTCACTTTCACTTTCACTTTCACTTAAAGCGGCAAACTCAAACATGAGATCTTGGCATCCCTTTGCAACTGCTTCTCTCATGTCTAAAATGTCATTTAAGATAGCTCTGTTACAATCATGGCAGCTTACCACCTGAAAAGTGGAGCTTGATATGGTTGTATTTGCTGTCGGATATTGTAGAATGGACCACAAATGTGATGTAGCATTATGGTGTATTTATCTTCAGTATCAAAGGTGCGCTCAGTAATAATAAAAAAATCTAAAGCAAAATAAATGACTCTCTTTATAGATATATTAAGTTTCTTAAGCTCAGCAAAGCTTACTTTATATCACATAAAATATGACTAAAATACACAAAAATATGATTGCAATTCATATTATTACAATTTGAAAAAACTTTATGTAACTTTAGGAAAAAATATGATTCTGTAAGTCTGTAAGAAATGTATTAATTTAATTAAAAACAATCTTACTGACCCCAGTTGGTAGTATAGATAGATAGATAGATAGATAGATAGATAGATAGATAGATAGATAGATAGATAGATAGATAGATAGATAGATAGATAGATAGATAGATAGATAGATAGATAGATAGATAGATAGATAGATAGATAGATTTTACGCTTTATTAATCAAAACTGTAAATTTGTCTGAAAAGGAATAAAAGGTGTTGGAGTTTTACTGCCTTTAGTATTCATTTCTTTCAGAAACTGCAGTGATATGTAATTATTTGTGCTCATTTACATATTTCGTATCTCGCTAAAAATTGCCCACAGGTATGTTTATGCCATGAGACCAGGTAGGTCCAAATAGATGTTTTAAAAACCATACAGATAGTTGTGTTTTACATTTGAGTTGTCCAACCCTGTCCAGTTTTTTTTTTCAGTTCTCTGCCCTTTAGACTTGTCCCCGTAGCGTGCTTTGCACCGTACACCTCTCACTATTGATTCAGAGAATAAGCAATGCTTCACCAAGCACCCTTCTAAGGTCAAACAAAACTCTGTCCCTGAATTTTCCACAAAAAAAATATCTTGTGGCTGGTGCCTGTTCACATATGGTATCAGTACAGAAATAGATGGAAGGCAAACAGGCTTTAACTGCAACCACATGCATTCTGGATTCTATTGCTCCTCCAAACAAAGAGAATGAGGCCTGCAGGGGGATATAGAAAACGTTTTTGTGAATGTTTATGTCACACTGATCTTAAAAGGATTTTGTAATGCTGTGTTAATCACGGCCATGGTCAGCTTGTCATCAGCATCACTTGGATCAAGGCCTCAGAATATGAAAACCAATACAGAGTTTTAAAACGAAACAAAAAGAATAGCGAGCAGTCATTTCGTAATAGCCCGAAAATTATGGTAAATAGTCATTTAGACACCATATAATTTGAAACTCACATGACTTTCCCTTTCAGTGTAATTCAAGAAGCAAAATTCTGAATACTTTTTTTTTTCTCCATCCTCTTACTATGAAAGCGGCCTGGAGCTATCAAGTTTCAAATATGACCAGTACATTCATTGGAGCAGCATGTGGGTGAGTAAATGATGATGGAATTTTCATTTTTGGATGAACTATTTTAAAGAGCAGACGTAAGCCGGACTATTCTTAGGCAGAAGAAAAATTTTTCACACATATGAATCACTCCATTTCAGTTCAGTACTTCTGGTTACACCATAGCATCGGTGACACATAAGTGTCCAAAACCCAGAAGGAGATGAACCTGTGTTCCGCTGTTTGGGTCATGGTGGCCTACATGGTCGTTGACCTGGACGAAATGCTGCCCAGATAGTGAGTCATTCACAAACAACTGAACAAACCCATCTATCAGCTTAAAGCAGCCAGTCAATTACCCCATCAGCCTGAGAATTCCATTGATCACTCCACTGTCATGCAGTATATGCTACTACTGTGATTGTGATTTTGCGATTTTGTGTCCTACTGTGATTATTTTTATTTTGTAGATTCTATTGTGTAATTTACTTTATAATGTGAAATTATACAATTTCTATTCATAGTTTATTCATTGATTTGTCAATTTTCTAAACATAAGCAGTTCAAAATGTATAATAAAACTATATTAGAAGGGGAAAAAATATAAGAAAAAAAAGATCCAGCATATGTGGCTAAATTTAACTTGAGGAGTTCTGGCTTCACAATTTCATGTAAACAGCGATAAACAGTATGATGCTGTCATGGTGTCATTTTCCATTTGTCATGGTGTCTTAGTCATCAGAATATCAAACTTCCCCTTGCAAACTAATCCCAGATCTTTTTTCCTAAAACAAACAAAACGTAATGGATATGCTACTGCCTATAGTCATACTTCCTCCCTTTTCTTCCACAGAATAAGGTTTTAAAGGAGGTAAATGAAAATCATCAGTCTGAGAGATTTTTGTCCCACCATTTAAAGTCCATTCCACCAAACTTTAACACTTCAAAAAGTTCAAGTTGGATTTCCTGTTAAAGAAATCCAAATAAATTAAGCAGTTTAATCAAAGTCTACCAAAGAGATGTAATAGCTTTATATGATGAACAGATTTAATTTAGGAACTTGTTCACATATAAACATTGATCAGCGCACATACAGTAGTGAACATAAAATGTTGTAAATATGTCTGAGCTTCCACAAGAACAAATGAGATTTGTCTGTTTATCATATTGATTAAATCTCTGAACGTGTGTTAATGTGTGTGTTTATATGTAAGTAAAAGTCTAAATTAAATCTGTGCTTAAATAATTAATTTATAAACTTTCTGAAGCTTAAAAGTTTTACCATTCAGTAGAGGGACAGGAATATCTCAGGTTTCTTTAGGAATATTTTTTTTGAAGATGAAGGAAATTGTCATGGGTTTGGAATGACATGAGGGTGAGAATTACATTTCAGTTAAATTGACATTTACATTAACATCTTACTAATTGAGATACATGCAGAAATCCTCATGTAGGCTTTTTTTTATCAGTTAAACTGAAAAATAAACTAAAAATAAATACCTAAAAGTGACTAACTGGTTTCAAAAACACGTAAGTCTCAAACCTTCCTTTGTGAGGTTATCAGAATTATTGTTAATTATGACACAAGATGGCTAATTTATGGTTGTCCCTACCTGTCCTTGTTAAGATTAAATTAATTTAAACTGTGAAAAAATACACTATTGTAATAAAGTTTTGTGTACTACACAAATAAAATAATCCAGATGTATGTTTTTTATTCCTGTACTGACATTAAAAATATGTAACTGTGTGTTACTGTGTACTTATCAACCGAAGGAAACGCAGTGGCAAGCTTGTGTCCTCATTATGTTGTATAGTATGTGTACGTGTTTGTGAGACTGCACTTAATGCCTGGTTTTCAGTTACATCAAACAAGTAAATTCTTGTTTCTATGACAACTTGGATTAAGAGGACATTACGCAAGAAAACCGGCATCGGTTTTTAGTTTTCCCACAGCGTTTCTACTCATCATGACTAAATCTGAATCATACAAGCATCTTGAATGCCCATGCTTCACAAAGAGAAATGTCACATATTTGGATTATGTGGCAGTTAAATGGGATCTGTGCATTTTTTATTTACAAGATTACATGCTTTCTTTTCTTTTCTTCTTTGAGCTGTGACTGAAGTTTTTATAAAGAAATTTACCCAGATAAGTTTGGTTAACAGGCTAATAGGTCAGTTTTGCTCAAAGTGAAGACCTAGTTGTACTTAAAGGGATACTTCTCCCAAAATTTTATAAAAATGAGTAATGAGGAGAGGACGCTGGTATTTGTTTGCCCCTTCTCTGTTGTAACAATTTCTTTGTTTGTATAGTTTTAATAGTTAAAAAAAAAAAAATTACACTTATTGTTTTAAATTAAAGTTAGAGGACACTGGCACTTGCTGTTTTCACAGTTTTCTATGTTTTAATAGTTTTTTCTCATGTTTTTTATTTTATTTTATTTTTTTACATGGATTATGATCAAACTGAAGGCTTTCTACTCACCTACTTTTATCTCCTCCAACATCGTCTGATTGTTGCGTTGCTACTACAAGCTTTTTTGGCTTGAATCTCAATTGTTCCCTTTCACAGCTGCTGACTCTCAACAACTGTACCATTCCAATGTGTATTGCAGTTATCAAATAACTTGGCCTTCTCCGTTGACTGCGTTAAATTCACAGAAGTTCCCATCATAAATTTGTTATCCATCAGCATGACTGCTCTGCTTCAGCCATTCCATCCATCTGGACCACTGTCGCATGTCTGTTGCATAATCAGAACAGTGTTGCTCTTGATGTTAGTAACACGAATTGAACTTTTCAATACACAATCCCTCACAAATAAATCGTCTTTTATACAAGACCACATCATGGATAAGGGATTCAATTTTATTTACATTACAGAAACATGGCACCAGCCTGAGGTCTACTCAGGGTTAAATGACGCATGTCCTCCTGGAGCTACCTGGAGAAAGCCCACAGCACTGGTCGTGGTGGTGGATTAGCTGTAATACACAGACAGAATTTGGAATTGTCCCCCCTCTCCCTAACTGCACTGTCTTCTTTTGAATGCCTTGCATATAAGTGTAAATCCTCTTTCCCCATGACAATACTTCTCATCTATCGCCCAAACCCCCCCACCCCCTCCTCCCCAAACAAAACTTAGGTTATTTATCAGAGATGCACGATCTACTTACATCACTCTGCACAATTTCTCCTAACATTATAATACTTCTATATTTTAACATTCATGTAGACAGTGCCTCCTACCACATTGCAGCTGAGTTTCTGCAGCTACTGGACTGTCTCAACTTCCAACAACATGCTGATGTCCCCACTCATTTCTGAGGCCACATACTGGACCTGGTCATTTCAAACTAAGCCCCTATTAGTAAAATAGTATGGACTGGGTTTATCTGACCATAAGGCCATCTCAGGAGAGCTACCACTCCCCTCTTCCTACACTAAAGATAAGCTTCAAATCTGTTTCAGGGACCTGAAGAGACAGGTAACAACGGGTACCAACTTTATCACTTCTTTTTAGGAAAAAAAGTAGATAACATCTGCTTCATCCTATTAAGCTCCTCTGTCCTGACTGTCAACCCAGAGCCTGGATCTCCCAACCTCTTTGCTGTTTCTCATGACATCTCACAGCAAGTGGTTGAGAACATTATTAGAAAGATGAAACCATCCACTTGTGCCCTGGACCCCTTTTCCACATCCTTGCCAAAAATCAAAATTCTGTGTTATAAGTCCCCTGATCACCAAGCTCATCATTAACTCCCTCCAGGCTGGCCAAGTTCCCATGTTCCCCAAAAAAACCCACCTTAGACCCAGAACACCTTGACAACTACAGGCCATCTCCAACCTTCCATTTCTTTCCAAAGTGTTGGAAAAAGTAGTAGCTGCGCAGCTTCTGGTCCATTTTAAACAAAATAAACTGAGAAATTCCAGTCTGGTTTTTCGCCCTGGCCACAGCACAGACACAGCTCTGGTCAGGGTTACAAATGACCTACTGATGACGGCAGATGATAGTATCTCATCTCTCCTTATCCTTCTGGATTTGATCCTTCTGGATAATTTTGTTTTGTTTGTGTATGTTTTTTTAAAAAATGTTTTTATGTTTTAGCCATGATTCCCTTCCACTTACATTATAAGGCTTATAGACTGCAATGATTTGATCTTAAAATCTTGGTTTGTGTTCTACTGAAGAAACAAAGTAACCTACATCTTGCATGCCCTGGGGGTAAGTAGATAAACATCAAATTATCATTGTTAGGTGAACTATCCATTTAAGTGGTGCTTGCTCCATTCTTGACTTGTAGACATACTCATTTTCTCATCTATCCTAAAGTACACTGACTCCTCAAGAGTTTTTTTTTTTTCTGCTTTGACCTGGTAACAAAAGTTTGCAAGCACTGACCCAATGCTGCCTTTACATTGCCTTGGGCCTCAGATTAGAGCCCACATCATAAAAGCATTTTTCCTGTGAATTCAGAGACTTAACTTTATCAAATTCCAAGACTTTTTCTCTTGCCTCGATGCAATATATTGACAAAGTCCAGCTAAAACATTTCTTAAAGGAATATTCTGGGTACATTACAGTACAATTAAGTTCAATCGACATAGTTTATGATATTACAGTACTGTATATTGTTCTGAAATTATTTCGATTTATCCTTTTCTCAAAATCAAGGTTGCATTGAGGCACTTACAATGGTGAATAGGCAAATTTTCTTTTTTGCAATCTGTAATTTATATATATATATATATATATATATATATATATATATATATATATATATATATATATATATATATATATATACATGTATAGCATCAAAAATAGATATTTTAGCGTGAAAAAAAAAATTCTGTGAAAATACAAGTATGCCTTTATCATCATGACAACATAATCCAATTGTTACGGGGTGAACGAGATGAGAGACATGCGGATCCAAATGCAAGGCTTTATTTAGACAGAGATGAGGTCATAAAACAGCCATGGGTCAGACAATGGCAAACAGGTATACTGGGAGCAAGACAGAAGAATAGTCCAAAACTAGTGTGGTTGATCAGCGGCTAACAATATCCAGGGGGCTTGACAAAAGTGGTAATCTGAGGAACAGAGGCAATAGTTCAGGCAAGGTGTAAACATAATCCAAAAGACAAGATGAAAGGGTAATCCAAAATACTCAGGCGATAATCTGAACACTGGAAAACAGGCAAGGCAAGACTATGACTAGACTTTGACAAGAACTAGGAGCTAAGCCAGGGAACTGGTCCTTAAAGTAGCGATCGACTAGCACAGTGATAAATGCTAAACAATACTTGGTGTTGAATGGTGGTGTGAGATTCATATCGTGTGTGTTATTGGTAGCAGCTGTGTGTGATTGGTTTCAGGTGAGCTTGTGTTTAGTGCAATGGAGCATGGGAAATTTAGTCCAGGGTGATGTGTAACAGTTTGTGTAGTGCGAGAGTCATTGTAATGGAAGGGTGACCTCTGGAAGTCCATGAACAGGATTCATGACACCAATAAACCCTACCACTAAAACAACTCTAAAAACTAGCATTAAAACTTTACTGTTATTTAAACAGCTTCACAACCAACACATTTTAAACAGATGAATTGATTTTAGAAGTGCTTTTAAAGAATTACAAGTTTTTCACTTCTGTGGTTAAACTGATTCTATAATTCTACAATTCTATTACAGGGGTTTTACTGAATAACAAGCTTCTTATTTCTGTGGTTGAATGCTAAAAACATTGGTCCCATTTATTTCCATTGTAAGTACCTCATCATTATCTCCCTTTTTTTTAAGAAAATGATAGACAAGTCAAAATAATTTATGTATTTTATATATTTATTTATTTTTGTTGTTATTGTAATCAACATTATGCAATGAATGTGTTTAAAGGGATGGTTTACATTTACTAACTATCATGTTGTTCCAAACGATTAAGACTCTCGTTCATCTATGGAACTCAGATGAAGATATTTTTAGTGTTCTCTCATCTTTTTGTCCATTCATAGAAAGCCTATGCAATCAACATTTCATGGAAGCTCAAACTTTAATTCTTGATGTGAGAGTGCCAATGAGGATATGTATATATACACACATACTGTATACTGTGTGTGTGTGTGTGTGGGTAGAGAGAGAGAGAGAGAGAGAGAGAGAGAGAGAGAGAGAGAGAGAGATTTTATCCCTTTAACTTTTACTAAACCTGGAATATCACTTTTCTTCTGGAGAATGTTCATGTTTTTTTTAGTGTAGTCAGGATTGAATTTGACTTACACAATGCAAACCACAGGGTGTGGTGGTAAAAGTCATAGAATCGCACCTTTGCAGTTATTTTCCAGCTCATGGGTAGGAGAGAATTGCTTTGAGTAAACAGCTGGAAGATTTTAGCCGCATTTTTGTATGTTATTGCTGATGATGTCAGGATTTGTGAGGGCACCACTCAGCTTATGAAAACAAAACTTAGAGCTCATTTTAGACACAGGAGGTGCAATCCGTTAACTTTCCCAGAAATCATCGATACAGAAGTGTGTGTAAGTGAGGTTTGGCGTTGTTTGTAATGCTAGACTTGGCTTTGGTTTTAAAAGCATTCCTGGGATGGATGCATATGGAAATGGTCAGTAATTTAATTACAGGTCGTGGAAGCACAGATTGTGGAAAGTAAAAGTGCTCATTATGACGTGGTTGCTGTTGATCATACTAAACCCATTTTATATGCCTTAAAAGTTTAATCTTCTTACCGAGAGACTTCTAAATAGGGCCATTGAGTTTAATGAGGTTATGCAGAGATTGTTCGTGTAATGAGTTGGAAAATCATGTGAGTGGGAAAGGCCACCATTTCTTCCATTTACCTACATTGAAGACAGCCCACCAGTAAACACAACATAAACCAATTTAAAGTTCCTCAGAGTCATCTTCTTTACATAGAATGTTATGGGGCGTGATGCCCATCTACCATGCTTTATTTATAGAATCAACTTGACCCTTTCCACCAAGCTGTGCATTAGGATGTCTTCATTTAAGCACACAAAATATGTATGTCAGAGTTATAGAGGAGACCTGAAATAAAGTCAAGGTGGTTGAGGAGCAGTTGGATATGGCTTTTGGATCCCAAAATTCTGTTCTTAAAGGAAATTAGCAACAGTTCTGACATAATGTTGATTACAAGAAAAAAATAATTTCAACTTGTCCCTTCTTTTCTTAAAAACAAAAACAAAACAAACAAAAACAAAAAAGAAATGTGAAGTTTATGGTGAGGCACTTGCACTGTACAATGGAATTGAATAGGTGCAATATTGTAGTTTTAAAAAATTAAAATATTAAGCATTTGATAAATAAATAAATAAATAAATAAAACAAAACCTGTGCATTGTTTTATTTGTGTCCTATGATTCATTTATTTTTTCCCTTGTTTTATTCAATTGTGGACACATTGTCTAATGAATTAGTATAATTTGGCCATGATTTACTACAAATAAGTACTATATGGCCATGACTTATTAAAACATGGGAATTTATTATCAATTCATGGCCACAATTTAATTACGACAAAGGAAAAAATACTTACTCTGGACTCTGTATTTTTTAGGATTTTAGGTGTTCTGTTGTCACTGCAACCGAGTAAAATTGCATAAAAGGCACTTATTTTACACTAAAATCTTGTTTAATTCTTTCTTTTTCTTTCTATTTCTTTTTTTTGGCAATCTTTGATGTTTACAAATGGTTCCCATTCACTTCCATTTGTAAGTGCCTCAAATATCTGCATATTTAAAGCAGAAGTAAGGAGGCAAAAGTCTAACTAATTAATGGTAATCAGCATAAATGAGAATACAAATTGCTGTAGACTGAGCTTAACTAGTATTAAAACCTAAATATGTCTTAAACAACCATCTCAACATAGACCAAAAATTAAGATTTCTGGATTTAAAAAAACTGACTAGAATAATGAAAATATATTTATAAAAATATGAATTATATAATATAGTTATATTTGTAAATAATAATTATATTTAATAATACTAATAATAATAACAATAATAATAATAAACAATATTGGCTAATCAGCAAGTTTCTATTTGGTTAATGGGTTTGGTTCCCAAAGGAAAATAAACTACAGCAAAATTGCTGTCATTAATTCAGAAAGTTGATGGGCGGCTTTTGGAATGGAGCATCTCTGTGGGGCTGGATGCCTTCGGGCCATATGTAGATCCCTGTTACTCAGCACGCTGAAACCGGAGAGATTCTACTGGAACTGGCAGCATTTGATCATGCTGTCAATGTGAATATGAACACATTATTTAGGTATGGCCAGCTGACTTCAATAACAGGTACTCAGGCAAATATAAAAGTGGTAGTTTTCACCGCGGCAGCAGTCGCAGCAGCCCTAATGTGAAGCCTTTTCGTGTGAAGACCATCTATTCTACCTGCGCAACTCCAACGAGCAAGGACATCGACAAGGCACTTGAGTATTGCTTTTCTCCCCTTTCTTTACTTTTGTCTAGCATGTTATCACTTATTTAGGTCACTTGTACTCACTATGTGCTTTCAGATCTCTACTATCACTACGAAAACTCTGATAGCACGCACTGTATGTCGAAGCCAGGCCTATCCCAAAAATCTGTCCCTGTCCCTGTCCCTCTGACCTCTAATACTACACTCTCTATTCCAGTTGGTCTCTGGTACTACCAGTCTGCTGTTAACAAAGCAGATTTTGTTTCTTTTATTGCTACTCATTGCAGTCTCATCCTCATGGCCCTAACTGAGACTTGGCTCAAACCTGAAGATACTGTAACTCCCGCAGCCCTCTCCACTAATTTCACTTGTTCCCACACCCCTCGTACGACTGGGTGGGGTGGAGGTTCTGGTCTCCTTATCTCAAAAGAAAGGGAAATTACTCGTACAGGTAACATGCAATTACTGTAACCCACCCTGTTAATATCCACTTTGTGGTCATTTATCGTCTCCCCAGGGCAATTGGTAAACTTCTTGGAAGAGTTGGATGTGTTGCTATCAAACTTTCATGAGGATGGTACTCCTCTGGTACTGCTTGGTTATTTTAACATCCACCTAGACAAAACCCCAGGCTGTTGAATTCAACACTCTTCTTGTCTCACTTGATCTCAAACGAGCGTCTACTACAGTGACTCACAAATCAGGCAACCAACTGGACCTCATCTACATGCGCTTTTGCTCCGTGGACAACACTTTAGTTGCTCCACTGCACACCTCAGACCACTTCCTCATTACCGCTAACCTCGCACTTACTCCTGAAGCGGCACACACTCCAACGCATGTCACCTTTCACCGGAACCTATGCTCACTCTCTCCATCTCGCCTATCCTCTGTGGTTTCATCCTCACTTCCTTCACTCTCTCAGTTTTCAGTTCTGGACATGAACAGTGCTACTGACACTCTTTGCTCCACTCTAATCTCTTGCTTGGACAACTTTTGCCCAACTTTTGTCGTCTAGACAAGCATGCACCAGCCCATCTGCCCCCTGGCTGTCCGATGTTCTCTGTGAACATTGCTCTAAACTCATGGCTGCAGAGAGGAAATGGCATAAATCAGGAAACTCTACTGACCACAGTGTGTATCAGTCACTCCTCTCTTCCTTCTCTGCAAATGTCTTCACTGCTAAAACATTATACTACCACAACAAAATTAACAACTGTTGTGACGCTTGCACACTCTTCAAAACTTTCTCTTCTCTTCTTAATCTGCCTCCACCTCCTCCTCCATCGACTCTTACAGCTGACAACTTTGCAGTTTTCTTCACATATAAGACAAGAACCATCAGTGTCCCATTCTCCACACCACTGAGGATAACTTCACAACGACTAATGCACACTCTCTCTCCTCTTTCTCTCCACTCTCAGAGATGGACGTTTCCAAACTTATCCTGTCCAATCATTCTACTACTTGTCCACTTGATCCGATCCCCAGTCACCTCCTTCAAGCAATTTCTTCTTCAGTCATACCTTCACTTACTCACATTATCAACACCTCTCTTCACTCTGGAACATTTCCCTCAGCATTCAAGCAGGCTCAGGTAAGCCCACTGCTTAAGAAGAAATCTCTAAATCCAGCACTTCTAGAAAACTACATCCCTTCTTCCATTCATTGCAAAGACACTTGAGTGAGTTGTGTTCAAGCAGCTCTCTATGTTTTTTGTACAGAACAACCTCCTGGACAGCAACCAATCTGGCCTCAAAAGCGGCCACTCAACTGAGACTGACCTGCTCTTGGTTACTGAAGCCCTGCGACTGGCAAAAGCAGCTTCCAAATCCTCAGTATTCATCTTGCTGGATCTGTCTTCTGCTTTTGACACCATTTATTCACCAGATTCTACTGTCCACCCTCAAAAACATGGGCATCTCTGGAATCACACTCCCGAGTTTAAGTCCTACCTCTCAGATAGATCCTTCAGTGTGTTTTGGAGGAGTGAAGTTTCAAAGTCGCATCAACTTGTTACTGGGGTTCCTCAAGTCTCAGTACTTGGACCACTTCTCTTATCCATCTACATGACGTCATTATGATCTGTCATTCAGAAGCATGGCTTTTCCTATCAGTGCTATGCTGATGACACTCAGCTCTACTTCTCATTCCAACCAGATGACCTGATGGTAGTTGCTCGCATTGCAATCTGTCTGAGTGACATTTCTAGCTGGATGAATGACCATCACCTTCAGCTCAACCTTACTAAGTCAGAACTGCTGGTGGTTCCAGCTAACCCATCGTTTCATCACAACTACTCTATACAGCTGGGTTCACAGCCAGACAGCCAGAAACCTAGTTGTGATGGATCATCAGTTAAGCTTCACCACTTCTCCAGAAGTTTGCATTCTGCAAGTGAACAGCGCATTGTGGTGCCATCCCAAAGAGGTTCAAAATCACTCTCATGGCCCTATTCCTGGACTGTGCCCAGCTGGTGGAATGACCTCACAATCTCAATTTGAACAGTCTTTACTCATTTTTTTTAAAAAGCAACTAAAGACTCATCTTTTTGTGCTGTTGACAAGAAAAGAAAAGTTAAGTGCTAGTATATCATATTCTTAAAATAAATAAATAAATAAAACCTGGCTACGTGTTCTGTGCTAGACTAACTGAGACTTGTCATTGTCATGACTTCCCTCTGATCAGCAGGTTTTTGTTGTGTTTGACAGTTCCCCATGTGCTCGTTGTCTTTGCTACTCCTTCCCCATCGTTATCCTAATTTCTACCTCAGCTGCTGTCACATCTGTGACTTGTTTATTCCTTAACTCTCTCTCTTTTTGAGCTCCCCTCATGTGTAGTCTGGTGTCCGACCGTTGTGGTGTAATAAGGTCACAAGGTGTAGCTCTAGTCAGTCTTGTCTTGTCTTGTCGTGTCTTGCTGTGTCTTCTTAGGCTCAAAGTTCAGTCTAGTGATTTCTGTTCACCTTGTCTGCTGCTTGCTCTCAGCCTCCTGTTTCCGCAGTCTTCTGTTCCTGCCCTGATATCGCTAGAATACTCAGTGCCCTACAAGAGACTCAGCTCCTGTACCGATGCTTGGCCCCTTTGTGCTATACTCCGTCCGACGTTGCGTCGGATCTGACGCTGGGACTGTGTGCCCTGGTCCTCAATTACCTTGCCTGATGGAGGGGCTGGAGGCTCATGTGACTGTACCCCTTATCCTTCCCCTAATCTCTGCCTCAGCTGAGGGGTGCTTGAGACTTTAAATAAATTTGAGTTGTACCAGCAAATTGAATCCGTGTGTTTCCCTGACAGTCATGGCAGTTGTATACTGTTGTTGATCTCTTGTTAACTTGACTGCTTCTATTGTTCTCAAATGTAAGTCTATTTGGATTAAAGGGTCTGATAAAAGATTAAATGTAGGTGTAAGAGACAAGTTATGAAAAGCCTTGTTCTGGATCTCTGTACACTACATAAGTGATCATGTCAGGGTAACATGGGAAATTAAAATAAACTGTTACAAAAACTCCATGTTTTCTATTGTGATAATGTTAAAGTAACCTATATACCCTTACTAGCTTGCTCTGCAGCCAGTAATGCCATCAGTATGTGGTACTAATGCTACACTGAGGTTAATGTTAGGGCTTAGTATTTGTTTCAGCATTGTGTACTATAGGCAATAAGCTCAGTGATTAGCATCACCAATGATATCTTAAGAATTGTCTGCAGGGTCAGGTTTTCACTTCACTTTGTTTTAAACACCAATACGACCTTAGAGGTCTTGAACTTCTCAACAATATCCAGCAATTAAGCTCATAAAAGATCATTTGAAATGACCATTTGGATTCATATTCAAATCTTTGTAGTGACAAACCATTTCAAAATATTTTATTATCAAAACTGTTAATAAAAAACAGTTTTTAGCATGATTCATACTCATACATTTAAAAATGTTACACAATGATCAAATATTTTTATTTATTTATGGGAAATACTGTATATGAAAAAAGGTCAATAATTGTTAAATTAGTTAGCCCTTACTTTATAACTATTTATAACTATTTATAATATGCAATAATATTGTAAATTGTGATAATGGTAATTGCTTGAAAATACATCACTTGTGTTTATCATGCTTTTAGTCACATTTTAAAGCAAAAATGTCAGATCCATAGGAAACCAACAGAAATTAACAGAAAAAAAAACTGCTTTTGTATCTTCTGAAGTTGATAAACTTTTTTGAAGGTAAAGAAAATTTTTCTTTAAAGGGGGGGTGAAATGCTATTTCATGCATACTGAGTTTTTTACACTGTTAAAGAGTTGGATTCCCATGCTAAACATGGACAAAGTTTCAAAAAATAAGTTGTATGTTTGAAGGAGTATTTCTGTTCCAAAAATACTCCTTCCGGTTTGTCACAAGTTTCGGAAAGTTTTTTTCGAGTATGGCTCTGTGTGACGTTAGATGGAGCGGAATTTCCTTATATGGGTGCTAAGGGCGTGTCTGCCGGAAGAGCGCGCGCTCCCGTATAGCAGAGCAGAGAGAGGCTGTGCACAGACAATCACTCATCACAGCGAGAGCGTCGCGAAATGTCACAAAAGGAGTGTGTTTTTGGTTGCCAGGGCAAGACAACCCTGCACAGATTACCAAAAGAGAAACAGCATTAAGGGACCAGTGGATGGAGTTTATTTTTACAGAGCATCAACGGAGTTGTGCAAGTGTTTGTGTTTGTTCCCCTGCATTTCGAAGATGCTTGTTTTACAAACAAGGCCCAGGTTGACGCTGGATTTGCACATCGTTTATTTCTTAAGGATAATGCAATCCCAACGAAAAAGGGTCACGATCGTGTGTTGAAACCGCAGGCGGTGAGTATAACTGCTTCAAATATCTCTGTGTTATTAGCTTAGCTATCGGCGTGTAAGCACATCAAGTAAACAACATGCGATGTTGTCATCAAACTGCACGAGTAAAACTGCTTCAAATATCTCTGTGTTGTTAACTTAGCTATCAGCGTGTAAGCACATCAAGTAAACAACATGCGATGTTGTCATCAAACTGCACTTTTCCACAAAAAAAAAAAAGACGACAAAGTGGAACTTAGTCATTTTCCAAAACCGCTAAGCAAATATATACAGTTTCAGTACATACCACATAGAGAAGCCTTTGCTGATGCTGCTCTTGTTAAATGTCAGCCTCTGGATCTGTGTCACAGCTTCCAAACGCGCTCAACACAAAATCCTACTGGCGCTCGTGATTCTTTAGCTCCGCCCACACATCACGCCTCTAGGCGCTCGTGTTTTTCCGGGAAAAATCGGTACAGACTATCATTCTCTTATGAATATAATAAAACTAAAGACTTTTTGGAGTTATGAAGGATGCAGTACTACTCTATAGGTACTCAAGATTAACAGGATATTGAGTGAAAACGAGCATTTCACCCCCCCCTTTAAAAATAAAAAATAAATATCCATTTTGTGAAAGGTGGTTTTAAATGTACAGACCAGTGAAGGTTTTATCTTCTTATAGAGATAAAAGGTTTTATATTTGCAACCCACACCACACAAGTCATGTCCCTGGGGAATAAAGAGAGGATTTTCCAAATACAAGGCTGTATTCCATTCAGTTTTACTGAAGCAGCTAAATGAATATTTCATGCAATATATCTCAGACAGGATTAATCTCTTATGCATCCAATTTGAGCAATCTATGACTATTTTTCCAGTTAGCTCATCCCATCTGTTAAGATATTATGAACATAGGAAAGTACTAAATGTAAGGTTTGACAAATGTTTTTGTGTCGTCAAGGTAACTGAAATCAGGCCGATTCATCATTCCAGTTCCCTGTGAGATTTGTTGTAGCCAGAGGATAGATTCAGCTGTGGCTGCCACTGCAACTCAGCTAGTTCATCTCATTTTGGTGTTTTCATCTGGTTTCCAAACATTCAGTGTGCTCAACCCTCCATTTTGATTGACATGTTCAAGCAGGGAGTTAATTCAGCTGTGTTTGCCTAAGAATTGGAGGACCAGTTCCTATTTATGCTAATGCCCTGCTGGTGTTTTGGTGTCCACAGGAAATGTTTGCCTTCATCAAGAATTTTGTAATGTTTATGCTTTAGAATAGGTTTTTGGTATCTGCTGTAGAAATGGACTGAAACCTTATCAAAGGAATCAACAAGAAACAATTTAGTTGTTCATGTTGTTCAGTAGAGTCCATGTTCAAGTACATTTGGCATGTTATAGTGCTTCACAAATCTGCTTTTGGAAAAAAAGTTTGCTTTGTCTAGACATTAATCATTATCCTCATTATGTGTTTTCTGAATAAAATAAAACCTAAATAAATAAAACATTTTATTAAACAAATATTTGAACTGCTTGAGAGAAAAAAAACTGAGTGACATATTCGGATGGTTTTCTCTCTTTCTACCTCTATAATGTTTGGTATGTGGATGTGTGACTGTACTTTAGATGGGTTTTCCACAGCCTTGTCATTTTACATGGTATGATGGAAGATAAGGCCACAGCAATCCAGTAACAGATGCCACAAATCAAAATACTCTAATTCCTAGGACTCTATGAAGCTTAAGCAGACAACATGGCCAGTGTTGCTGCCTGTTCAGTATGAAATAAAAAGCTGAAAGTGTGTCCCTGAGAAGACATTTGAAGAAAGAGCAAATCCTCTTTTGTCCTTTTATAAAATTGCGCCTTTAACATTAATGACCGTCTAGATGCAGCTTAGGCTCTGATGACTGTTTTTGGATGGGGATCAGATACATAACAGGTCATGCCCACCATTTCAGTAAATCAGTTTGTGATTATGTCCGCAGACAGTATTAGAATTTGTGGAAATTATCAAAGACAGTTTTTAGATTCTGCCCTATTGGAATGAATCTGCTCCATCATTCATTGATTCATTCATTCATTCACTTTATTTAAAAAACACTTTACAACAGCACCTGCAGACCATCAGCCTTCAGAAAGTTAAATTGTCCTGACATGGTTTTGTCTTCACTCTGACAGGTTGAAGTGCACATCCACTTAAACTTATTTGGCTGATTTTATGAGGCACTTGTCACTTTTTTATTACTGAAATTGATTTCAAGACCTTGTTATTCTTGAGATTTAGGAAGGAGTGACTAGACTAATGAAACGGAGGCTGTGCTGATGCAATTTGCTGCAATCGAGCAGTGTGATAGTAAAAACAGACTGTTCTACTGCCTATTGTCTACAATGATTTTCCTTTTCTTTGCTGCTTTTTTTTTTCATTTTCACTTACAGTAGTCAATCATCCAAACTGTGTAAAGATGTAGAGGCTATTTATCATTATAGAACTGCACAGGAAAAACTATTGTTTGTGTCTTTTGCAAAAATGAAACGATCTTTGTAAAAGTGTTTATGTCTGGCTGTCATTAACAGCTCTCAACTCTGTGCAGTTTTATCATTGTCTCACAGCTGGCAACATACAAAGCTTAAAATGATGTTGTGCTGCTGAATATAATATATTTAGATTTGTTTCATACTGAGCAATAGAAAAAGTGTAAGATTAATTGTTTTGTAGAATTTATCTGTTATAGATGTGTTGCTTTGCTGAAAAATGTCTCAGTATTTTATTATACTCTAAATTACTGTACTATATGGTACTCCAATGTATAGATTATAGCATCTTGCTGCTGCTGATCACAATGTGAGTATAAGTAGGCAGCAGGTGCAGTGCATATTCAGGATTCGTTGGAGAGCTGGTGATCCGGCCACTCAGCGGTTGGAAAGAAGCTGTGGCAACGGGACGTGACGTCTCAGTTCCACTCTTCAGGGAATGAGGGTTACAAAACGTAACTGAGACGTTCCCTTTCAGCCGGTCACTCTCAATGTCACATTGGATGACTAATGAATTGGGATCCCTACCAAAGGGCCAGATCATGCCCCTTCCAGTGTCCTGTGGAAGCCTCCTACGTCCCTACTTTTTTGGTGTAGGCCAGGGCTTGCCACATGAAGACCAACTACTGCTGCTGTGGCACTACATACTCAGTAAGACTGGATAACACTGTGAAAACATACACATACCACTTGGGACAGGAATGTTGTGGAAGCCCCATCCTTCCCGAATGAGGTTTTGGAAGCACTTACACATATGAACAATCGTTTAGGTGCATATGGAAGATTCAAGGTCATTGTAACGCTTTTGGAAAATAGCAGGAAGTCTGCTGGGGAAACATGGTCCAGGCCTCGGGATTACCTGGAAGTCAGTCGGCTCTTGGCACAAATCGTTGACCAAAATTGCATGCAGGTCCCCTACCCTCTTGATTGAGGCCAATGTAAGCAGGAGTAGAGTTTTCATTTGACAGAAACTTCAGCTAGACTGTCTGCAAAGGTTCAAATGGGCCCTGTAGTGCTCTGAGCACTAGATACAGGTCCCAAGGGAGTATAGAGTGGGGCTGTGGAGGATTTAGCCTTCTCTCCCCACTAAGAAACCTGATGATCAGGTCATGCTTCCCCACCAACTTCCCTTCCACAGGGTCATGATTAGCAGAAATCTCAGGGTGAAGGGAGACCCCTGCTGAAGAAAGGACAGCACGATTCTGATCGGACATTTCTGGGGTCTTCTCAGTGATCAGGTTCCACTTTAAGGTGTAAGCATATCTCATAGATGGTGCTTTTGCTGAAGTGATGGTGTCAACTACCTCTTGGGGTAGGTCACTAGAACTGCCATGTCCCCTTTACGGAACCAAACATGAAGTTTCCAGAAGTCTGGACTTAGGTGCCAAATGGTGCCTCGTCTCCTAATCAGTAGATCCTTCCTCAGAGGAATCTTCCAAGGAGGGGCTGTCTCGAGGAGCATCAGTTCCAGGAACCAAATCTGAGTGGGCCAGTAAGGTGCCACAAGCTTGACCTGCTCTTCATCCTCCCTGGTCTAGCACAGTGTTTGTGCAAGAAGGCTCACTGGGGGAAACATATATTTGCAAAAAAAGCCCCTCGGCCAGCTGTGTGCCAGTGCATCTGTGCAGAGTGTTCCCTTGGTCAGGGAGTCCAACTGTAGTGGCGGGCGAGTTGCGACATGCAACAGGAGTATAAAATACCTTGTCAGTTGATGCATGCAATTGTCGCAGTGTTGTCCGTGTGGGCTAGTATATGCCCGGCTCAATGGCACTGCTTTGCCGGAGTCTGCTGCATTTGCTGTGCAGGAAGGGGGCAGTAGCTGGGGGTCTCCCTTGGCAATGAGTATACTGAGTTGCTGCTGCCAGTCACTGGATGTAGGCAACAGCTGACACGGGGGCAGTATGTGTTTGCTTGCCTCAGTCTGCTTCTGTGCAGTGGAGAACTACTGGGCGATGTTCTCCACTGTATCACCGAAGAGTCCGGTCTAGGAAATGAGGGCATTTAAACAAAAAGGACAACAAGTCTTTTCAGTTCCCCTCATGTCAGACAGACATAAGCAGAGATGGCACTCCTGGACCACCAGAGTGGACATGGCATGGCCCAGAGATCACACAGTGACCTTTGTCACATGTAGCGCGAGGTCAGTAGTGGTATGGAGTTCTTTGAGAACTTCTGGGTCATGACCACCCTCATGCAGATCCTTTAGTGGCTTGGCCTGATGAACCTTCAACAACGCCCTGACTTGTAGGACAGAGGGAACTTCTTCGCAGGACAACATAAGCACTGCCAGGCAGGGCAGACGAGTACCTACAGGCCTGAGAGGGGAGCGGACAGATTGCCCCCCCCCCCCCCAGGTGGCAGTGGTATTGCACACAATTGCATCACAGCTGACTGTTTCACCAGAGGGACTTCTATATACCCTTGCACAATGAGAAGGTGCCATCCACGCCATCCATGCCCCACTGAGCTCATGGTGCACCTTTGGGAAAAAAGGCACTGGAGTGGGGCCCAAGAACCAGTACGAGCCATCCTGAGAAACCAATCATCCAGCCCTTGAGGGTTGGGGTCGCGGTGGAAGTTTCCACTCGAGACCGGACACACTCGACAGCCCAGGAAAGTATAGCCATCATTTCCAGATACAAACCCAAATGCCCAGAGTGCAGCAGTGCTGCCGGATCATCCCCTTTCAGGAAGGTCTGGCTAACCAGCCGATGCTGTGATCAACATTCAATCATTGGAGGGGGCACTGAAAGATACAAGTGGTACCCCATGGGAGGGTCCAGCCTGTTCTCTCGGCAGCTCCACTGGTTGCGAAGTGCCGGCGGAATGAGGAGGCTTCGGAAGTTGGTTCCTCAGGAGGGGAATTCCTCCACCATCACCATAAGACTAGTCCTGCCAGTGCTGCCAGGGGGAACCCTAGATTTAGGCAGAGGCATGGTTAAAACTGCCCCTTTGCAGGAAGCGGAGCCTGGTCTGCAACTCTGAGATTTTCCCACAATGGGAGCATGATTTGTCCAAAAAAGCCACCTCAGTATGCTTAATGCCCAGACACAAGAGGCAGTGATTGTGACCACCACCCATAACCAGGTAACGAGTACTTCCAGAAATGCACGGATGGAAGGGCATCTTTGGAAAGACAGATCTTTAAAAAGAACATTCCACTTGTGATTGTGATAGTGCTGCGTTTGAGACAATTGACCACAGCATTCTTTTGCATAGACTTGAACACTTTGTTGGCATCAGTGGAAGTGCATTAGCATGGTTTTAAATCGTACTTATATGAACGCATCAGTTCGTAGCAGTGAATGAAGATGTATCATATCGATCACAAGTGCAGTATGGAGTACCTCAAGGCTCAGTACTAGGGCCGCTACTCTTCATGCTTTATATGTTACCCTTGGGAGATATCATCAGGAAACATGGTGTTAGCTTTCACTGTTATGCTGATGATACTCAACTCTATATTTCTTTGCGGCCCGGTGAAACACACCAATTTGAAAAACTAATGGAATGCATAGTAGATATAAAAAATTGGATGACGAGTAATTTCTTACTGCGAAATTCAGAAAAAACAGAGGTGTTAATTAAAGGACCTTAAAACTCTGCTTGTAATAACCTAGAACACTGTCTAAGACTTGATGGTTTCTCTGTCAATTCTTTGTCATCAGTTAGGAATCTAGGTGTGCTATTTGATCGCAATCTTTCCTTAGAAAGCCACGTTTCTAGCATTTTTAAAACTGCATTTTTCCATCTCAAAAATATATCTAAAATTACGGCCTATGCTCTCAATGTCAAATGCAGAAATGTTAATCCATGCATTTATGACTTCAAGGTTAGATTATTGTAATGCTTTATTGGGTGGTTGTTCTGCACGCTTAGTAAACTACAGCTAGTCCAAAATGCAGCAGCAAGAGTTCTTACTAGAACCAGGAAGTATGACCATATTAGCCCGGTCCTGTCATCGCTGCACTGGCTCCCTATCAAACATCATATAGATTTTAAAATATTGCTTATTACTTATAAAGCCCTGAATGGTTTAGCACCTTAGTATTTAAATGAGGTCCTTTTACATTATACTCCTCTACGTCCGCTACGTTCTCAAAACTCAGGCAATTTGATAATACCTAGAATATCAAAATCAACTGCGGGTGGCAGGTCCTTTTCCTATTTGGCGCCTAAACTCTGGAATAACCTACCTAACATTGTTCGGGAGGCAGACACACTCTTGCAGTTTAAATCTAGATTAAAGACCCATCTCTTTAACCTGGCATACACATAACATACTAATATGCTTTTAATATGCAAATCCGTTAAAGGATTTTTAGGCTGCATTAATAAGGTAAACCGGAACCAGAAACACTTCACATAAAATGTACCTTCTACATCATTAGAAGAATGGCATCTACGCTAATATTTGTCTGTTTCTCTCTTGTTCCGAGGTCACCATGGCCACCAGATCCAGTCTGTATCCAGACCAGAGGTCACTCTGTCACCCGGATCCAGTACGTATCCAGACATGATGGTGGATCAGCACCTAGAAAGGACCTCTACTGCCCTGAAAGACAGCGGAGACCAGGACAACTAGAGCCCCAGATACAGATCCCCTGTAAATACCTTGTCTCAGGGGACCACCAGGACAAGACCAAAGGAAACAGATGATTCTTCTGCACAATCTGACTTTGCTGCAGCCTGGAATTGAACTGCTGGTTTCGTCTGGTCAGAGGGGAACTTGCCCCCCAACTGAGCCTGGTTTCTCCCAAGGTTTTTTTCTCCATTCTGTCACCGATGGATTTCGGTTCTTTGCCGCTGTCCCCTCTGGCTTGCTTAGTTGGGGTCACTTCATCTACAGCGATATCATTGCCTTGATTGCAAATAAATGCACAGACACTATTTAAACTGAACAGAGATGACATAACTGAATTCAATGATTAACTGCTTTTAACTATCATTTTGCATTATTGACACATTGTTTTCCAAATTAATGTTGTTAAGTGCTTTGACGCAATGTATTTTGTTTAAAGCACTATATAAATAAAGGTGATTGATTGAAAGGTGATTGATTGCTCTTTTAGAACTCGCCCCTTTAGTGTGCTGAAGCGTACAGGAGAGATGGCCATCTGCAACACAAACAGGGGGTAGTCCAGTCTGATGTGTGTAACCCACTCGACACAGGAAGAACCACCGCCGCTGAAGCACTGTACCACCAGCACGAGAGTTTCTGAACAATATGCTGTACTCGATCTGTAGATCATACGAAGCAGAAGGTCAGGAGCAGAATGGCTCGGCTCCAAAGCAAAAAAACTGAATATGTGCTGTACCTGCTGCCTACTTATACTCATGCTATGATCAGTGGCAGCTGGAATGCATTAATCGCATGCCAATGTACATTGGCTCATTTGGTTATGTTATACTGTATGCATGGAAAAAAATGGTTTATCACATGTAATTTTACACTGTCATCACTGTACATATACCTAACAAGAAAGTTATTATACTTTTACAATAAATTATTGTTAAAATGACACATATATACACTGTATATATTTAGTTAGTTTGTAGTTTTCTATTTGTGTAGTTTGGATAGATTGTATTCATATATGTACATCATATATCTCCTTAAGTATTGATCCCATTTTTTATTTAAAATATTTATTTAAATTAAATTTTAAAGGGTGAATTTCTGCCACAGTTGAACCACAGAGACCACTAAGTTGAAATCACTGCTGCCACTTTAACATAGTTTTTACAGTGTTGTCAAAATTTGTATTTTAAAAAAAAATCCTATATTCAATTTTTTAAATTTTT